>NW_026511643.1:0-7500 GCF_027579735.1 Bombina bombina
CCGCCCCTGGCCCTGCCCCCCCTGCTGCCGCCCCTGGCCCTTCTGATGGAGCAATGCAGGATATGGTGAATCTGGGGAGGCAGCATAGCGACAATCAAAAGGAGTTGATTAGGACATTGGGGGTATATATCCAGCAACAGGGGATTTAGGTGGAGATGGCAATGGAATTGGAAAGGGAGAGGATAGCAATAGATCTGCGCAGGGTAGCCATAGAGGAAAGGGAGTTGGAGCGAAAGGAGAGGGCTGATGAAGATAACAGAAGTTTAAATAGAAATTTATTTCTATTGATGCAGGGTACCCTTTCTGAATTAATATTTTCAAGAAGGGAAAGACCACCTCCACAATCACCCACTGCCTCTAAGCGGTCTAGAGATTAGTTTATTTTTATTTTTTTATTTGGTTTGTATTATGCATGAAGAAATGCTTATTAAATTTAAAAAATAAATATATGTTGATGATTATTTATCTTTATTGGATTTTTATTTAAATAAATGATGTTTTTAAGTACTATGCATTGGCCATATATAATTATAAAATGTTATTAGTATTTTTATTAAAGGGACAATGTACACCTAAGTATTTGATCTTTTACAAAATAAATAACATTATTAGACATTGACCTGTTATGCATAACCAACACAACTATATTAAAGGGACATAAATACAATAAAAATGAATTTTGAGGTTATAAAATAGCATGTTATTTTTAAAGCTTTTAGAATCGACTTTAATTGTATAATTATATTCATTCTCTTGTTCTCCATTGATCAAAGATGAAAGTATGCAAGCTCATGATAAGGTAATAACCAATGTTATGGACAATTATTTATTTATATATATATATATATATATATATATATATATATATATATATATATATATACATACATATATATATATATATATATATATATATATATATATATATATATATATATATATATATATATATATATAATTATGTTTTTAACACATTACAAATACTGTATATACACTACAGTCCCTTTCCTTAGTGGGCAGAATCATTACTGATTTTACACTACATAATATAATTAGACTCCCTGGCTTAATATTCCAAAATATATTATGCTGTCATGAGCACACCTAAGCTTGGGTGTAATGATTTAACCAATGGGATATGGTCAATCTCCATGATTATGTATAAGACAAATTTTAATAATGTATCTACACATATAATAAGAACAACAAAATTGGTTTATTTTATTTTTTTGGAGTGGTTATTTAAAAATATATATTTTTTTATTATAACATAATCAGGAAGAATGAACATCTGCCATTGGTTAAAGTACACCACCCAAGCTCAGGTGTTACACCTGTATTGCATTGATGCTCATTCAACAAATTATAAAAAGATAATGAGTACAAATTGAGAATATAATAAAAATAATACCCTTCTAAATAAATCATGAAAGATGATGTTTGTGTATAATGTACCTTTAAAATACTTTTTTAAAATATCATTACCTTGTACGTAAGCATTTTCTGAGAGCCCTATGATAACATGGGCTATAATTTATAATCTATTGAGTATTCATTTTAAATATTTGATTAAAAAATAGTCAGGTGTGAAATAAAGAACATTTATTTTAATACATATTAAAAATAAAAATAAAAAAAAACCCCACCAAAAATCAACTCTTTTTGGATAATTGGAAAATTAAAAATATGATAAAATAAAAGAACATATGTACAATATATTTACATGATCATTGGTCAAATAGAGCATGGATGTAATCTGATCGAGCTTGTACTCCTCTTGCATCAATTTGCTCTAAAGGTGCAATATTGCCATCATACTTGTAAAATAGATACGTCATCATCTGGCATGAGTAATGCTATGTTGTGGGGCATGCAACATATGAAAAATATCAGGGATACTTTCTTTGGTTTGTATAAAAATACTCCCCCAAAGAGGTCTAAACAACGAAACCTGCTCTTTAAAACGCCAAATGTGCGCTCTTTCACACATCTTGTAGATGTATCAGCCTCATTATATCGCACTTGCGCAGGAGTTGTGGGGTTCAGCACAGGAGTGAAAAGCCATGGGAGACATGAATAGCCTGAATCTCCTGCGTGCAAGAAATAAACAATATATTTTAGCAATCTGAAAGACATAATATTTTTATATACATATATGACAATTTGTAATAGATACTTACCTAGAATAATTCCCTCCGGCATTTGTTGATTGTGAAACATGTCATAAACAGTCGAATTCCTCAGGATAAAGGAATCATGGGATGAACCTGGGAATCCTGACCGGATGCTCATAATCTTCAATTTGGCATCAGAGATCAACTGTATAATTAAAGAGTGCTTATGCTTGCGGTCATGATAGGGCAATTCTCCTCCCTTTGGAGGCCGCACTAACACATGGGTACAGTCAATTGCACCCAAGATGTTTGTCATCCTGGCAATCGCGTAGAACTGGACCTTCACACAATGTCAATCCTCTGGTGTTTTTGGAAAATTTACATAATGCACTAGCCATTGGTGCAAGGCATTTAAAATGACAGATAGATGAATTGAAAAAGAAGACTGGCTCATCCCCACAACTAAACTTGTTACAGCCTGAAATGATCCTGTGGCCAGGAAATAGAGTACATCAAACAGTTTTAACATTCCAGGGATTGCCCTTGTTCTATATGTTATAGGTTCAAGGGAGTCTTTGATCTCCAGATAGAGCCTCTCAATTGAACCTCTATTTAAACGGAATCTAAGGACAATTTCCCTGTCAGTCAGGGCATGCAAGCCTATTCTAGGTAAAAATAGCCTTGGCCTCCTGCGTCGTTCATAACGCTGAACTAGCTCCAAAAATCTCCTTCTCCTGCGTCTTTGTTGGATAGCAAGGCAAAATATATTGAACATCTCCATCTTGGTGATAACAATGCATACACCAAGCTTTCTGTGCTGTTAGACATTCCCTTTTATAATTACCATTTCACAAGCTGGAAATGCAGGTGGAAGCAACATATTGATTGATGCAATTTGAGTAATTATTTGGGTGTTAGAAGTGACAATTATAGTATATATATATATATATATATATATATATATATATATATATATATATATATATATATATACTGTATATACACATACATATATATTTATCCCATAAGATAATATTTTATCACAAACGATAAAAGTAACATTAATATTTTTAATTATAATTCATTATTTTCCAATTCCCATTGAGTTCCCATTGTAATTCCAATTCTAATTGAGTTCTATGGCACCCGCGACCTCAAGAGTGGCGGATTGAAAAATAGGTACGCTGTGTCGGATAAGACGCGAGCATAATTGTTGAGTTTTTGATAATTTTGTGAGAACTTCAAATAGTATCGAATAGGAGGGCGAATTAAGAGGATTATGCTCCAATTCCACGGGTTTTCAACTGGTATCTATCTGCGTCAAATTGAGACCGGCGGATCGTATGTTACGTCACAAATTTCAAATTATTCCGATCTTAAGGCTTTGATAAATATGGCACATCAATATCGCGACAAGTACGACGCGGGGTTCAAGCACATTTTCAGTTGATGCTTTGATAAATAGGGGCCATAGTGCAGGTAGCAAAACTGATGCTGTGGATGGTCTATTTATAGTATATGTTTTGGAAATGACATTAAGGAAAGAGTACCCATAGAGGAAAAAGATGCTATGAAAGGTTTCTTGATCTATGACCCATCCTTTCTTGATCTCTGACCACTCCTTTCTGTCATGACTTTGGTGATTCCTGGATTACAATTTGTGCCTGACCCATTGCTGTGCATTCTGATTCTTGCTGACTACATAGAAACTGACATTTAGAACTGTGTATTAGACTACTCTACTGGGTCTCTACTGAGTGATGCTTCCTGGTTCCTGACTTTGGCATTCTCCTGACCAGAACTCTGAAACCAGCTCCCCAAGACAAACAGAATTACTGTAGAGATCATCCTGGAGTCATTTGATGATCATCAAACTACTTTAGAAGTCATCATCAGACATTATCAGACTGTCCATTAGCGGGAAATGTGCCTAAAAGCAAATCATTCAGTGATAGTTTGTGTTTTGTGGGCAGTGAAAAGGAATGAAGATTTTTTTTTGATAGATGAGGGTTTATGATTTTAAACACCTTTGCTGCAAACTGCATAAAAGCAGTTCATTTTATGTGGAGAATTAGAAGTCCCTTTAAATAGTAGCTACTTATTACCTTTATAACAAAAGTAAATATAATTCATGACTCAATGATTTTAAAAAATACAAGACCTAATCTATAATTTAATAAAAGATAATGAATCATGTATGTATGTAAAAGTAAGTGGCATATGTAAAGCCTAAAAAGTATTATTTTACATGTGTAATAAGTAACAGCGTATTGTGATTAAGGGCACTGCCAAAATTAGATATCACATATTCCTGTTTACTTTGTCAGTTTTGAGTATAAAAGTAAAGTATCAAAGGTATTAGATGTTCAAATATTTTTTATTTTGTATAAGGCTACAAATAAATTACATTTATTACCTTCTGATTTTCACTTGCTTTTAAACTGGACAAAAATAAAACAAACTATATCACAAGGATAATAAAAATAAATAAAGGGTTAAACTTTTGAGGACAGAATACAATTATTGTATTGCCTATCTACATATCAGAAAGTATATAGCACAATTTATTGTACATTGATTCATGATGGTTAAACTAATCTGAAGGAAAAAAGACCCTTCCTTGAACAATTGCCAAAGTCAATTTTTATAAATCTCTTTCAGACTAAGAAATCAAGAATAGCACTTTGAAAATGTATACCATTTTATCTCATTGTAAAGGACACTCCCATGACCAAAATCTGATAGATTAATGCATAATGTTTTGATGGCTTTGTTAACAGCACTTAACAGAGATATTTAATCCAAGTTCTCTAAATTATTTAAGATAAGAGTAAACTCACAGAGACAACCAGCTGTAATTCCTGAAAAGGTTAAAGCTGAAGAGATAATTTTTCTTGAAAGTAATGGTTGAACATTTTGTATACGGAACATTCATATCAGAGTAAACATAGATTTAGAAAATGTGATTTTGTAACCTCTATAATTGCCCAAGAGTCATTTAAACTTCAGTGTTACAATTGCTTGTGTCTTAAATAGGAACTGACCTCATATACAGCTAAATTACAAGTTATCCGCTAACACCCGGTACGTAAATGACGCTAAAAATTTAGCGGTACCCCACTTTCCATAGCGCTGCCATTACAGGTTACACAAAAACCTTCTTGTGTTGTGCAATATAGTGCGATAAGCTCCATACCGCACAGAAGCCAAGTCCTGACTTGACGTGCTTGTGCATGTTTTCCCCCATAAACATCAATGGAGAAAACTTACATCCGTGATTGTAGAATGGCGATCGCTATAACGAAATCCCCATTGATGTCTATGGGGACAAACCCCTAGTCTAAATGCCTCTAATCAGCCGCTGACACTAAATAAAGTTATTAACTACTAATCTGCTGCCCCCAACATCACCAACACTAAATAAATCTATTAACCCCTAAATCGCTGACCCCCCCACATCGCCGACACTAAATAAACCTGTTAACCCCTAAACAGCCGACCCCCACATCGCTGACACTAAATAAACCTATTAACCCCTAATCCGTCGCCCCGCATCGCAAATGCTAAACTAAACCTATTAACCCCTAAACCGCTGCCCCTGCATAACAAATACTAAACTAAACATATTAACCCCTAAACCTCTGGTCACCCACATCGCGACAAAACAAACTATGTAGTATACCTACTAAGATGTTCATGTAATAAAATCTATATAGGTCGCACTAAACGTTCTTTAAAAACAAGGTTTAGTGAACACCTTAGAAACATAGATATAGGCTTAGATACACATGGAGTTTCTGCCTATTTTTTAGAAACACATAACAAAGATAGTTCAGATCTAACGATTATTGGAATAGAACACATAAAAAGAAACATAAGAGGAGGCAATCGCCTTCTACAACTCAGACAACGCGAGTCCTTCTGGATCCATAGTTTACAAACTATGGGTCCGGAGGGACTTAATCGAGACATAGATCTAGCAGCATTCTTGGAAATTTAAATACAACATAAGACACTGTATAAATGTATATCTAAAAGTGTTTATTTGTCACTGATGTGAGATCTTTTGGAAAACATTCAGGCAATGTTGCAAATGTATTTATTAACTTTTGGAATTTTTAACCTTATTTATTTATGTATTGATTTTCACGCAACCTATTTTTACATTGTACTAATATGCACTGAGTACATTAACATTATCATAATTATAACTAGGTAAAATAGAGATTTAGTCTTTTTAGCTAAAGTTTTGACACATGCATTAAACTGCCATAGGTATAAGGAACTAATGCCAAGTATTTTTTAATAGTCTTACTCCGTTTTGGACATCCTTGAGACACTATCATATTTTAACGAACAAAGCCATCTAGGGAAATCATGAATTAATTAACTTTCTAGCTTTTTATATATATAAAAACCAATATAGATGTAAGATGATCTACAATATCTAACTAGACTTTATTATTTTTTGTAAGAGAAGAATGGATTATTCATTTATATGGGATTTTAACGTTTACTAAGAAATATTTTATTTATTTATTCAAATGTATATCATCAATTGTTTTTTATTAGATTTTCTTAATATGTGCTAGCTAAAACTTTGTACAATTGATATATGATACATTATGTATTTCTAAATTTTATCTGATTCTATTGTTAATCGCCAATTCTGAATACTGTTATTAACTGCTATATGTAGCCATATGTCTTTTAAGGAGGGTTATATAGCGCCACACTTCAATAGTTTCAAAATGAAACAAACCAAGCTATACCTCAATATTTATATGCCTTAATATAGAAATCCGCAATCTAATCGGCATGTAATAGGTTAATATGAGAGCGGAAAAACTCAAAGACACACATATGGCAAATACACTTACTGATAGCACACCCCCTGCAATAACCAATAGAACATTTGGGGGTGTGTATAACTGAACCGGTTAAAAGGGAGGATTATGGAAGGATGGGCATAGCCTCTGATGAAGTGGGAGGAGCCCGCAAAACGTGTAAGGCCACGCCCATAATCCAAGGAGAAGGGACTGTTGTACATGCTGTTTTCTAGGCAATAGCCGGCTTAATTGCATAGGAATATACAGCGGTATTTTCACGATCTCCTTTCACGCATATTTCTAAATCATCCCCAGCCTGGCAGTATACTTAACTTCCCCTGTTAGAGCCATACAGTAATACAGGCATCACATACACAGTGGGACATCGAAAAGCACTGCATTATCGCTGGAGGAGTATGAAGTCTTATATCTGATCAATGTACCTACATACCTCATATGTTTGAGGGCTCTTTTGTGAGTGTGAAATCGTTATTTTATTTTCTGGAATAAACTGTGTTTTTTAATACTACACTTAGATCGTGGATGCGCTCTGTTTT
>NW_026511643.1:12500-171671 GCF_027579735.1 Bombina bombina
TAATAATATATATATATTGTGTATATATATATATATATATATCTATCTCTATATCTAAATATATATATATATATCAATAATAATAATATACATACTGCTCTTTTTGAAGATAGATAGATAGATAGATAGATAGATAGATAGATATATGATAGATAGCTAGGCAACCTGTACTAGTAAAAGGCTCCCCTGCATTAGGATTGTACACATTCTGCTCACACCTAAGTATAGACTGGCTGCTATGCCCCTACACCAAGCTTATTAGCTTATTATTCTATTTTCTTATATAAGAGCCATCCTTTTATGTCATAATAACCACAATGTAACAGGTATCCCAGGTTTCCCACAAAAATAAAGCCCAAAAATACACTTTAGTTAATGATTCAAATTACATGATCAGGTGAGGTAAGAGGCACAAAGTCAAGAACTGATCAGAATAAGCAAGCAGTGCTAAAAAGAACATAAAATATGTTAACTTAAAGGGACATGAAATCCAAACTTTTCTTTCATGGTAAAGAAAGAAAATGCAAACTAGCTGCTGATTGGACATATATGCCTGTTTTCATTGATGTATTCAGCTAACTCCCAGTGGCACATTACTGCTCCTTCAACGAAGAATACTAAGTGTATGAAATACAGTCGGCTAGATTACGAGTTTTGCGTTATGAGTGAAAAAGCAGCGTTATGGGTTATAACGCTGCTTTTTCACTACCGCTGCTATTACGAGTCTTGTCAAAAAAGCTGTACCACACACTTTTTTGGCCGTACCGCGATTTAACTTACGCAATTTGTGTAAAGTCTTTTTTCAATGGGACTTCCATAGCGCCGATATTACAAGCTTTTCTGGGAGGTCAAAAAGTGAGCGGTACAGCCTATCCCGCAAGATTCGTAACGCAATCTAAAGTCAGTAGTTATGAGTTTTACGCTACAAAGCTGTAGCATAAAACTCATAACTAAAGTGCTAAAAAGTACACTAACACCCATAAACTACCTATTAACCCCTAAACCGAGGCCCTCCCGCATCGCAAACACAAACATTTTTATTAACCCCTAATCTGCCGCTCCAGACATCGCTGCCACTATAAAAAACATATTAACCTCTAAACCGCCGCACTCCCGCATCGCAAACACTAGTTAAATATTATTAACCCCTAATCTGCCACCCCTAACATCACCGCCACCTGCCTACATTTATTAACCCCTAATCTGCCGCCCCCAACGTCGCCACTACTATACTAAATTTATTAACCCCTAAACCTAAGTCTAACCCTAACACCCCCTAACTTAAATATAATTAAAATAAATCTAAATAAAACCTACTATCATTACCTAAATTATTCCTATTTAAAACAAAATACTTACCTATAAAATAAACCCTAAGCTAGCTACAATATAACTAATAGTTACATTGTAGCTAGCTTAGGGTTATTTTGATTTTACAGGCAAGTTTGTATTTATTTTAACTAGGTAGAATAGTAACTAAAATAAATTCAAATTTACCTGCAAAATAAAACCTAACCTGAGTTACACTAACATCTAACCTTACACTACAATTAAATAAATTACCTAAATTAAATACAATTACCAAATTACAAAAAAAAAACACACTAAATTACACAAAATAAAAAAGAAATAGCCCTATTAAAATAAAAAAGCCCCCCCAAGATAAAAAAAAACCCAAGCCTAAACTAAACTACAAATAGCCCTTAAAGGGACCTTTTGCTGGGCATTGCCCCAAATAAATCAGCTCTTTTACCTGTAAAAAAAATACAAACAACCCCCCAACAGTAAAACCCACCACCCACACAACCAACCCCCTAAATAAAATCCTAACTAAAAAAACCTAAGCTCCCAATTGCCCTGAAAAGGGCATTTGTATGGGCATTGCCCTTAAAAGGGCATTTAGTTATTTTTCAAAAGCCCAAACCCTAATCTAAAAATAAAACCCACCTAATAAACCCTTAAAAAAAAACTAACACTAACCCCTGAAGATCCACTTACAGTTTTGAAGACCGGACATGCATCCTCAACGAAGCTGGGAGAAGTCTTCATCCAAGCGGCAAGAAGTTCTCAACGAAGCTGGGAGAAGTCTTCATCCAAGCCTGCAGAAGTGGTCCTCCAGATGGGCAGAAGTCTTCACCCAGGCGGCATCTTCTATCTTCATCCATCCGGCGTGGAGCGGCTCCATCTTTAAGACATCCGGCGCGGAGCATCCTCTTCCATCGAAGTCTTCTTCCAGAATGAAGGTTCCTTTAAATGACGTCATCCAAGATGGTGTCCCTTGAATTCTGATTGGCTGATAGAATTCTATCAGCTAATCGGAATTAAAGGTGAAAAAATCCTATTGGCTGATGCAATCAACCAATAGGATTGAGCTTCAATCCTATTGGCGGATCCAATTAGCCAATAGATTGAGCTCACATTCTATTGGCTGTTCCAATCAGCCGGATGTCTTGAAGATGGAGCCGCTCTGCGCCGGATGGATGAAGATAGAAGATGCCGCCTGGATGAAGACTTCTGCCCGTCTGGAGGACCAATTCTGCCGGCTTGGATGAAGACTTCTCCCGGCTTCGTTGAGGACTTCCTGCCGCTTGGATGAAGACTTTTCCCGGCTTCATTGAGGATGGATGTCCGGTCTTCAAAACTGTAAGTGGATCTTCAGGGGTTAGTGTTAGTTTTTTTTGTAAGGGTTTATTAGGGGGGTTTTATTTTTAGATTAGGTTTTGGGCTTTTGAAAAAGAACTAAATGCCCTTTTAAGGGCAATGCCAATCCAAATGCCCTTTTCAGGGCAATGGGGAGCTTAGGTTTTTTAGTTAGCATTTTTGGGGGGGTTGGTTGTGTGGGTGGTGGGTTTTACTGTTGGGGGGTTGTTTGTATTTTTTTTTTTACAGGAAAAAGAGCTGATTTACTTGGGGCAATGCCCCGCAAAAGGCCTTTTAAGGGCTATTGGTAATTTAGCTTAGGCTAGGATTTTTATTTTTATTTTGGGGGGGCTTTTTTTATTTTGATAGGGCTATTAGATTAGGTGTAATTAGTTTAAATATCTGATAATTTCTTTTTTTATTTTGTGTAATTTAGTGTTTGTTTGTTTTTGTAATTTAGGTAATTGTATTTAATTTAGGTAATTTATTTAATTGTAGTGTAAGGTTAGATGTTAGTGTAACTCAGGTTAGGTTTTATTTTACAGGTACATTTGTATTTATTTTTGCTAGGTAGTTAGTGAATAGTTAATAGCTATTTAGTGAAGAAAACAAGTGAGGCACCGGATAATTTTCAAACAGCAAATGTCCTTTATTCAAGGTATGTAAAATTACAACCGGAGTTGCACAGGAAAAGCAATAAACCTCAGGGCTAGGTGGAGTAGTGGTCGCCCACATACCCTAATGCTGACATGTTTCGGCAAAAGCCGTAGTCGTAGCTGAAGGGTAAAAGCCTGGCCTTCCCGTTAAAAGAACAGATCACCTGTAATAGGTTAAAATAAACTGCTACGTGGTTGATACACACCTCCACCTGTGAGTCAAAAATACCGCCCTGTTTAGGAAGTTAACTCCTCATTATCCACTGCATAAGATTACATGTATAGACAACATTGTTATTTAAATTATACTAAGTTATACTAGATTCAATGTAGTAAGCATATCCTGCTGTAAACCTCCACATGAAAAGATGGAAACAAAAGTGATAAGAATGACATTCGTCTACTTATTTTAAACAGCATTTTGTACAATTGAAACAGGATGAGACTAGTGTATCCTCCTGGCTAAGCTACAAAGGAGTTTACAAATGTAGTTTCACCAACTGCATAGCATGTAGCCATGTGAAATTGGGTAATATATTCAGAAGCGCTTACTCTGGTGAGACATTTGCACACAGAGCGCTCTTTAATTGCAGGTTAACATATGCAGTATATCTCCTCAGTTGTGACTCATGTGACATTCAATATACAGGACAAAAGTCCAGACAAGTCAGGACCAGGATAAGGGAACATATAAATGATATTAAGAGGGGCAAACTAACCACCCCCCTGGTAAATCACTTTAAGGTTAAACATAACAAAGATCCAGGGACATTGTCATGGACAATTATTGAAGTTGTAAACACAAACAACAGGGGGGGTGACAGGGATAATTTGCTTCTTAAAAGGGAGGTGTTTTGGATACACAGGCTACACACCAGAATGCCCAATGGGCTTAACTCTGAATACGATCTGATCAATTTCTGGTGTTAGCCTGTGTATCTTTATGCAGGATACAGCACTCTTTCCTAGACAGTGTATAAACAGCGATAGTGGGTTACTTATATCATACCAGCTTACCACATATGTTATAGAAATGTCCCTTATATATAGTCCCCACTCTAGTTCATTATGTTATGATTATTATTATTTTTAGTCAGTTTTTTCATTACTAATTGAAATTTAACAAATACGATTTGGCTAGGCCTCCAAATTCCTTCCAATTAATATACATGATAGACACGGAATTATATTCACTATATAGAACTATCCATTATCATAAAATTGATGTCAATCAAGTAATATTGAATTTGTACAAAATGCTGTTTAAAATAAGTAGACGAATGTCATTCTTATCACTTTTGTTTCCATCTTTTCATGTGGAGGTTTACAGCAGGATATGCTTACTAAATTGAATCTAGTATAACTTAGTATAATTTAAATAACAATGTTGTCTATACATGTAATCTTATGCAGTGGATAATGAGGAGTTAACTTCCTAAACAGGGCGGTATTTTTGACTCACAGGTGGAGGTGTGTATCAACCACGTAGCAGTTTATTTTAACCTATTACAGGTGATCTGTTCTTTTAAATGGAAGGCCAGGCTTTTACCCTTCAGCTACGACTACGGCTTTTGCCGAAACATGTCAGCATTAGGGTACGTGGGCGACCACTACTCCACCTAGCCCTGAGGTTTATTGCTTTTCCTGTGCAACTCCGGTTGTAATTTTACATACCTTGAATAAAGGACATTTGCTGTTTGAAAATTATCCGGTGCCTCACTTGTTTTCTTCACTGATGTCTTTGGATATGTTTAAGGCACGGATATCCCTTTGGCAGCTAACATTTGCCCTATAAGGTGCAGCATTTCAACGAACTCTCATTTCCTTGAAGCCGTGGACTCTCCTCAATTCTTCTTGGCTCACCCGCCCCTCATCGTGACGTCACGTATCCTTGGATCAGCTGTGTACACGCCGACGCGCTGTAGGGATCCACACGGCGACTCAACCTCCATGTTGCTGTGATTACACAGACGTCTTTTAGAGAGGATCTTGAGCAGCATACTTAAGGTGGGTCCCCAGAATCAGCGTTTGTCATTAGCGTGTACACCATTTTTCACACAACATACGGAACAAAGTTGGGGTTGGAGAGGAGCTACAAGGTGCCCAATATAGGGGTTTAATGTGAATGTAAACTACTAACCACAAGTGATGTGTTAACAAGTGCTGCATTAACTTTGTGGTAATAACTATTTAGTAACTATTCTACCTAGTTAAAATAAATACAAACTTGCCTGTAAAATAAAAATAAACCCTAAGCTAGTTACAATGTAACTATTAGTTATATTGTAGCTAGCATAGGGTTTATTTTATAGGTAAGTATTTAGTTTTAAATAGGAATAATTTAGGTAATGATAGTAGGTTTTATTTAGATTTATTTTAATTATATTTAAATTAGGGGGTGTTAGGGTTAGACTTAGGCTTAGCGGTTAATAAATTTAGTATAGTGGCGGCGACGTTGGGGGCGGCAGATTAGGGGTTAATAAATGTAGGTAGGTGGCAGTGATGTTAGGGGGCGGCAGATTAGGGGTTAATAATATTTAACTAGTGTTTGTGATGCGGGAGTGCGACGGTTTAGGGGTTAATATGTTTATTATAGTGGCGGCAACGTTATGGGCATCCGATTAGGGGTTAATAAGTGTAGGTAGGTTGCAGCGACATTGGGGGCGGGAGATTAGGGGTTAATAAGTATAATGTAGGTGTCGGCGATGTTGGGGGCAGCAGATTAGGGTTAATAAGTATAATGTAGGTGTCGGCTATGTTGGGGGCGGCAGATTAGGGGTTAATAAATATAATGTAGGTGTCGGCGATGTCGGGGCGGCAGATTAGGGGTTAATAAGTGTAAGATTAGGGGTGTTTAGACTCAGGGTTCATGTTAGGGTGTTAGGTGTAAACATAAATTTTGTTTCCCCATAGGAATCATTGGGGCTGCGTTACGGAGCTTTACGCTGCTTTTTTGCAGGTGTTAGACTTTTTTTCAGCCGGCTCTCCCCATTGATATCAATGGGGAAATCGTGCACGAGCACATAAAACCAGCTCACCGCAGTTTTTCAGCAGCGCTGGTATTGGAGTGCGGTATGGAGCACAATTTTGCTCTACGCTCACTTCTTGCCTAATAACGCCGGGTTTATGAAAACCTGTAATACCGGCGCTGTAGGGAAGTGAGCGGTGACAATAACGTGCAAGTTAGTACCGCACCCCTCATACCGCAGAACTCGTAATCTAGCCGATTAATAATAATATAATAAAATGTGAAAGTTGATTAAAATTGTATGCTCTATCTGAATTGTTAAAACTAAATTAGTGTTGACCAGGGTATTTCTCCCACTGAAGGGACAAACTTTAGCCAAAGGACTTTTGACCCCATATTTTTAAGTTTTGGCTTCATTATGTGAATCCTTGTAATGAATCATTTTTATAAAGCCTTGATACTTTTTCCAGTTATTTGTTTTTAGTTCTTACTCACAGCTGTATAAAAAATAGTTTTGCTAAATGATTTATGTTAGAAGTGCTTTTCACTTCAAAAATATTTGTAAATATTTCTGTAGTCATAAAAAATGCTTATACAATTTTGATCTCACTAAATATGTAAGCTGTGCATTATTTATATTTTTCATCTCAATAAATTTCACTATATAATTGTAAGAAGCTGCAGAGAGTAAGAAATGTGTTTTCTTCCGACTTGCCAAGGACATTAGAATGAATAACAGGTTTATAACTTTGAAAGTTGTGAATGCGCTTCTGAGAACATTTTCAACTTAAAGGTCTTAAAGGGACACTGAACCCAAATTTTTTCTTTCGTGATTCAGATAGAGCATGCAATTTTAAGCAACTTTCTAATTTACTCCTATTATAAAATGTTCTTCATTCTATTGGTATCTTTATTTGAAAAGCAAGAATGGCCAATTTTTAGTGAACAACCTAGGTTGTTCTTGCTGATTGGTGGATAAATTAACCCACCAATAAACAAGTGCTGTCCAGGTTACTGAAACAAAAATTGTCTGACTCCTTAGCTTAGATGCCTTATTTTTCAAATAAAGATAACAAGAGAATGAAGAAAAATAATAGTAGTAAATTAAGAAAGTTGCTTAAAATTGCTGGCTCTATCTGAATCACGAAAGAAATTTTTTTTGGTTCAGTGTTCCTTTAATAAAAGTATATGTATTTATATATATGGTATTTATACTGTATATATGTATGTGTGTATATATATATATATATATATATATATATATATATATATATATATATATATATTTGTTGTAGAGATGTACATCTGTTTTATATCTGAATTAATGCACCAATGAAATTTAAAGAAAATGAAAAAATAATGAGAAAATTCATTTGTTTTCTTTAAATTACCTTTAAGGGGTTAATACCTCTAGTGTACTGGAGAGCTGCACTACCCCCATCCTCTTCTTCACAGTGCTCTAGCATAGCTAATAGGAGGCTTAGGACGGCGGCTTACAGGGGCTTGCACTAAAGGAGAAAGTCCTTTAGGACAGGCCCTATGAGCTGCCATTCTAAACCTTCAATTAGCGCAGCTGGGGCTCCGGGAAGAAGAGGAGCCGGTTAGCGTAGCTTTCCAGCAATTTAAACGTAAGTATAAAGCTACAGGTGAACTTTTAAAAAATAAATCTAAACAAATGTAAATATTCTACAAGTATTCGATATTCGTTTAGTTTAAAATAAAACAAATACTTAATAGTGCAGCCAACAAATATTCACTGAAATGAATTTCCGTGAATATTCGTTCCGAAAGATTTGGACAAACCGATTTTATTATTGATATTATTATTATTAAATTATTTAAATATATAAAAAATGAACATTCTAAGTGAAGAACATAGGAATTTCAAGCATTTCTATTTAAAACTGTTTAAAAACTATATTGCATGTGTTAAGGTATTTGACTAGGAAGACCTCAAAAGTGTATTTACTGTATATATGTATATATGTGTATTCATATGTATGTTGTGGGCACATACATAGTAACACATTTAAACACATAAAGACATGTATATACATGTATAACACCTTGTTAAATATCATATCCATTTAAAATCCCCTTTAAACATTTTTAAATATAAAAAACAAAATTTATGCTTACCTGATAAATTTATTTCTCTTGTGGTGTATCCAGTCCACGGATTCATCCATTACTTGTGGGATATTCTCCTTCCCAACAGGAAGCTGCAAGAGGATCACCCACAGCAGAGCTGTCTATATAGCTCCTCCCCTAACTGCCACCTCCAGTCATTCGACCGAAGACAAGCAAGAGAAAGGAGAAACTATAGGGTGCAGTGGTGACTGTAGTTTAAAAATAAAAAATACCTGCCTTAAAATGACAGGGCGGGCCGTGAACTGGATACACCACAAGAGAAATAAATTTATCAGGTAAGCATAAATTTTGTTTTCTCTTGTAAGGTGTATCCAGTCCACGGATTCATCCATTACTTGTGGGATACCAATAGCAAAGCTATAGGACACGGATGAAGGGAGGGAAAAGGCAGGCGCTTAAACGGAAGGCACCACTGCCTGTAAGACCTTTCTCCCAAAAATAGCCTCAGAAGAAGCAAAAGTATCAAATTTGTAGAATTTAGAAAAAGTATGAAGCGAAGACCAAGTCACCGCCTTACAAATCTGTTCAACAGAAGCCTCATTTTTAAAAGCCCATGTGGAAGCCACCACTCTAGTGGAATGAGCTGTAATTCTTTCAGGAGGCTGCTGGCCAGCAGTCTCATAAACTAAGCGGATTATACTTCTTAACCAAAAAGAAAGAGAAGTTGCTGAAGCCTTTTGGCCTTTCCTCTGTCCAGAGTAGACAACAAACAATGCAGATGTTTGACGAAAATCTTTAGTAGCTTGTAAATAAAACTTTAAAGCACGAACCACGTCAAGATTGTGTAAAAGACGTTCTTTCTTTGAAGAAGGATTAGGACACAGTGACGGAACAACAATCTCCTGATTGATATTCTTATTAGATACCACCTTAGGAAGAAACCCAGGTTTGGTACGCAAAACTACCTTATCTGCATGGAAGATCAGATAAGGGGAATCACACTGCAAGGCAGATAACTCTGAAACTCTTCGAGCCGAAGAGATAGCTACCAGAAACAGAACTTTCCAAGATAAAAGCTTGATATCTATGGAATGCAGAGGTTCAAACGGAACCCCTTGAAGAACTTTAAAAACTAAATTTAAACTCCATGGCGGAGCAAGAGGTTTAAACACAGGCTTGATTCTAACTAAAGCCTGACAAAATGCCTGAACGTCTGGAACATCCGCCAGACGCTTGTGCAAAAGAATAGACAGAGCAGAAATCTGTCCCTTTAAGGAACTAGCTGACAATCCACTCTCCAATCCTTCTTGGAGAAAAGATAATCTCCTGGGAATCCTGACTTTACTCCATGAGTAACCCTTGGATTCACACCAATGAAGATATTTACACCATATCTTATGATAAATTTTCCTGGTGACAGGCTTTCGAGCCTGAATTAAGGTATCAATGACCAACTCGGAGAAACCACGTTTTGATAAAATCAAGCGTTCAATCTCCAAGCAGTCAGACGCAGAGAAATTAGATTTGGATGGTTGAAAGGACCCTGAAGTAGAAGGTCCTGCCTCAGCGGTAGAGTCCATGGTGGAAGTGATGACATGTCCACCAGATCTGCATACCAAGTCCTGCGTGGCCACGCAGGTGCTATCAAATTCACCGAAGCTCTCTCCTGCTTGATCTTGGCAATCAGACGAGGGAGCAGAGGAAACGGTGGAAACACATAAGCCAGGTTGAAAGACCAAGGCGCTGCTAGAGCATCTATCAGTGAAGCCTTGGGATCCCTGGACCTGGATCCATAACAAGGAAGCTTGGCGTTCTGACGAGACGCCATGAGATCCAGTTCTGGTTTGCCCCAAAGTTGAATCAACTGTGCAAATACCTCCGGATGGAGTTCCCACTCCCCCGGATGAAAAGTCTGTCGACTTATAAAATCTGCCTCCCAGTTCTCTACTCCTGGGATATGGATAGCTGATAGATGGAAAGAGTGAACCTCTACCCATAGAATTATTTTTGAAACCTCCAACATTGCTAGGGAACTCCTTGTTCCCCCTTGATGGTTGATGTAGGCTACAGTCGTGATATTGTCCGACTGAAATCTGATGAACCTGACTGCAGCTAGCTGAGGCCAAGCCTGAAGAGCATTGAATATCGCTCTTAGTTCCAGAATGTTTATCGGAAGGAGTGTCTCCTCCTGAGTCCACAGGCCCTGAGCTTTCATGGAGTTCCAGACTGCACCCCAGCCCAGAAGGCTGGTATCTGTCGTTACTATTGTCCAATCTGGCCTGCGGAAGGTCATACCCTTGGACAGATGGACCCGAGATAGCTACCAGAGAAGAGAATCCCTGGTCTCTTGATCCAGATTTAGTAGAGGGGACAAATCTGTGTAATCCCCCTTCCACTGACTGAGCATGCAGAGTTGCAGCAGTCTGAGATGTAGGCGGGCAAACAGCACTATGTCCATTGCCGCTACCATTAAGCTGATTACTTCCATACACTGAGCCACTGAAGGGCGAGAAGTAGAATAAAGAACAAGGCAGGAATTTAGAAGTTTTGACAACCTGGCCTAAGACGGAAACTCTTGTGAGAGGGGATAGAGAACTCTTTTCTTCGTTCACTTTCCACCCATGCGACCTCAGGAATGTCAGAACAATGTCTGCATGGGACCTGGCGATTTGAAAATTCGACACCTGTATTAGAATGTCGTCTAGGTAAGGGGCTACTGCTATACCCCGCGGCCTTAGGACCGCTAGGAGTGACCCCAGAACCTTCGTAAAGATTCTTGGTGCCGTAGCTAACCCAAAGGGAAGAGCCACAAACTGGTAATCCCTGTCTAGGAAGGCGAACCTGAGAAACCTATGATGATCTCTGTGTATCGGAATGTGCAGATAAGCATCCTTTAAGTCCACGGTAGTCATATATTGATCCTCCTGGATCATAGGTAGGATGGTTCGAATAGTCTCTATCTTGAAGGATGGGACCCTGAGAAATTTGTTTAGGATCTTGAGATCTAAGATTGGTCTGAAGGTTCCCTCTTTCTTGGGAACCACAAACAGATTTGAATAGAAGCTTTGCCCCTGTTCCTCCTTTGGAACTGGGTGGATCACTCCCATAACTAGGAGGTCTTGAACACAATATAAGAATGCCTCTCTCTTTATCTGGTTTGCAGATAATTGTGAGAGATGAAATCTTCCTTTTGGGGAAGAAGCTTTGAAGTCCAGAAGATATCCCTGGGACACGATTTCCAATGCCCAGGGATCCTGGACATCTCTTGCCCAAGCCTGGGCGAAGAGAGAAAGTCTGCCCCCTACTAGATCCGTTACCGGGTCGGGGCTGATCTTTCATGCTGTCTTAGAGGCAGCAGCAGGTTTATTGGCCTGCTTTCTTTTGTTCCAAGCCTGGTTAGGTCTCCAGACCGGCTTGGACTGGGCAAAATTTCCCTCTTGTTTTGTATTAGAGGAAGTTTCGAAAGGCACGAAAATTAGGCTGTTTGGTCCTTAATTTGTTGGACCTATCCTGAGGAAGGGCGTGACCTTTCCCTCCAGTAATATCAGAAATTATATCCTTCAGTCCAGGCCCGAATAGGGTCTGCCCCTTGAAGGGAATGTTGAGAAGCTTAGACTTTGAAGTAACGTCAGCTGACCAGGATTTAAGCCATAGCGCCCTACGCGCCTAAATAGCAAAACCTGAGTTCTTAGCCATTAGTTTGGTTAAATGAACAATGGCGTCAGAAACAAATGAATTGGCTAGCTTAAGAGCTTTAAGCTTGTCAAGGATATCATCCAATGGGGTTTCTACCTGTAGAGCCTCTTCTAGAGACTCAAACCAGAAGGCCGCAGCAGCAGTGACAGGGGCAATGCATGCAAGGGGCTGTAGAATAAAACCTTGTTGAATAAAAATTTTCTTAAGGTAACCCTCTAATTTTTTGTTAATTGGATCTAGAAAAGCACAACTGTCCTCGACAGGGATAGTTGTACGCTTCGCTAGAGTAGCGACTGCTCCCTCCACCTTAGGGACCGTTTGCCACAAGTCCCGTGTAGTAGCATCTATGGGAAACATCTTTTTAAAAACAGGAGGGGGAGAGAACGGTACACCTGGTCTATCCCATTCCTTAGTAATAATTTCTGAAAACCTCTTAGGTATTGAAAAAACATCAGTGTAAACAGGCACTGCATAGTATTTATCCACTTTACACAATTTCTCTGGGACTACAATGGCGTCACAGTCATCCAGAGTTGCTAAAACCTCCCTGAGCAACATGCAGAGGTGTTCAAGCTTAAATTTAAATGTAGACATATCAGAATCAGGTTGAAGTGTCTTCCCTGAGTCAGAAAAATCACCCACAGATAGAAGCTCTCCTTCTTCAGCTTCTGCACATTGTGAGGGTATATTGGACATAGCTACTAAAGCATCAGAGAGCTCTGTATTTGTTCTAGCCCCAGAGTTGTCTCACTTTCCTTGTAACCCTGGCAGTTTGGACAATACTTCTGTAAGAGTATGATTCATAACTGCCGCCATGTCTTGTAAAGTATACGCAATGGGCGCGCTAGATGTACTTGGCGCCCCTTGAGCGGGAGTTATAGGCTCTGACACGTGGGGAGAGATAGTCGGCATAACTTCCCCCTTGTCAATTTTCTCTGGTGATAAATCTTTTAAAGCCATAATATGGTCTTTATAACTTATAGTAAGATCAGTGCATTTGGTACACATTCTAAGAGGGGGTTCCACAATGGCTTTTAAACATAATGAACAAGGAGTTTCCTCTATGTCAGACATGTTTAACAGACTAGTAATGAGACCAGCAAGCTTTGAAAACACTGTAATTAATGTGAAAAAGCAGAATATAAAAAACGGTACTGTGCCTTTAAGGGAAAAAAACAAACACAAAAACTGCAAAACAGTGAAAAAAGCAGTTAACTCTATGAAATTTTTACAGTGTATATAATAGACTAAAATAGCATTGCACCCACTTGCAAATGGATGATTAACCCCTCAGGTTCAAAAACGAAGCCAAAAAAATGGTAAAAACCGTTAAAACAGTCACAAGCAAATTGCCACAGCTCTACTGTGGCTCCTACCTTCCCATAAAACGACTTTTGTAGGCACAAAAACCCTTTACAGAAGCCCAATATGTCAGGGGACTCCTTCAGGGAAGCTGGATGTCTCAGAATGTAAAAACAACTGCGCAATTAGAGCGCGAAAATAGGCCCCTCCCACCATGCACTCAAAGTCAGAGGGCCTTAAAAAACTATTCCTAGGAGTAAAATAACAGCCATGTCGAAAACTAGGCCCCAAACAAAGATTTATCACATCAGTAAAAAACGTTCTTTACATATATGCAAACGTTTTACATACTAAGCCATAATAGAAAGTAATATGAAAATTACTTTTTACTGCAAGCATGATGCCAGTCATTTATTAAATCACTGCAATCAGGCTTACCTTAACTATATCAGGTACTGTCAGCATTTTCTAGTTCTTATCATCCTCTAGAAAATAATATACTGAACATACCTCAGGGCAGTTAATTCTGCAGGCCGTTCTCCCAGCTGAAGTTTCCTCATACTCTTCAGTTATGTGTGAGAACAGCAGTGGACCTTAGTTACAACCTGCTAAGATCATCAAAAACCTTAGGCAAATTCTTCTTCTAATTTCTGCCTGAGGTAAAAAACAGTACAACGCCGGCACCGTTTAAAAATAACAAACTTTTGATTGAAGATAAACTACACTAATTCACCACATCTCTCTAGCTACTTCCCTTGTCGAGAGCTGCAAGAGAATGACTGGAGGTGGCAGTTAGGGGAGGAGCTATATAGACAGCTCTGCTGTGGGTTATCCTCTTGCAGCTTCCTGTTCGGAAGGAGAATATCCTACAAGTAATGGATGAATCCGTGGACTGGATACACCTTACAAGAGAAATAAAAGTATTTATTAAAAAATGTTTATATGTGGAGGGGGTGGAGCTGGCGATTCTCATAGATAGCGGTGTGAACCTAGGGTTCTGACAGAGAGAAAGCTCTGGTAGCTTTTTTTTATGAATCTCAGTGCTAGGAATAGCTGCTTAAGTTGCAAAGTGGCTTCTTATAAGATCACAATGCAATCCAGCAGTTAAACGAAGAAGCCATGAGCCTCTCACTTCCAATTATTTATATCATATGTGCCTAGTAAACCCCTATGACACGCACCATCTTGAGAGAAATCAGAGCAGGCCCAAAACATAGAGCCATTGTATGCTGCTGCCTAATATGCACATCACTGCTAACGCAGGTTATTAGAGCATGGAGGACTTCAGGCATTGATAGGGTATGCACCCTCTTTTTATTCATATCTTCTCTTGTGGCCCCTGTGTGCTCAGTATATTAGTCTAATGGCAGATTGCCCGAGACATGTTTATGTTTAATGATCTGCTGTTGCAAGAAGATGCCCCACATATTGTGATTTGTAGAACCTTTATTTTACACTATGTTGTGCAATCGTTTTGTACTTCCTCTGTAACTCCTAAATGCACTAAATCAGCTCACCTTGGTTGTTTCACTACATAGATGCTTTACTCGGGTAAGATGCAGGAGGACTTTTCACAGCACACAGAAAACCAGGGGGAGACATTGACGTGGTCCTGGGCTTGACCCTTTGGCGCCAAATGTAACTGACTTCCCCCAGTTTTGCTTTTAAACATTACTGAGTATTTGCTGATGAGGGCCAGGTTTTCTATGTGTTGAGTTTCTAATGTTTGTAATACTTCTCTGCAGTTCTGTCACCCAGGTTGTTCAGGGGTTAACTGCCTGGGTTGCTGGGGACTGTGCAGCTGTCTGTCAGTGTTCAGGGCTGTGGAGTTAACAGTGGCTTAGAATGTGTACCCAGTCCAGTCCATGAGTGCGGTCCATTGCTGTGTTTTGTATTTACATAAGGGAGATTACAAAAGCCTGTGTAACCCGGGGAGGTTCCCAGTTGGTTTGCTTGAAAGTATGGAAAGTATGCATTTTGTGGGTGCTGGTTTAGTGTCCCAGGAAGGGGGAGACCTTGACGTGGTCCTGGGCTTGATCCTTTGGTGCCAAATGTAACGGACTTCCCCCAGTTTTGCTTTTAAATATTACTGAGTATTTGTTGGCGAGTGCCAGTTTTTCTGTGTATTGTTTTTATAATGTTTGTAATGCTTCCCTGCAGGCCTGTCACCCAGGCTGTTCAGGGGTTAACTGCCTGTTTTGCTGGGAACTTTGCAGCTGTCTGTCAGTGTTCAGGGCTGTGGAGTTACAGTGGCTTACAGTGTACCCAGTCCAGTCTGTGAGTGCAGTCCATTCCTGTGTTTTATATGTATATATATATATATATATACACACACACATATAAACATACTGAGACACAGACATATGCTCACAAATACACACACACACATACACACATATACACACACATATACATATACACACACACATGAAAATTTACACTACAATTTACTAAATTATACACCTAACAATGCACAATAGGGGGTGCCGTCAAATAAAGTAAAAAGAAATTAACAATAAATACAAATTAAAAACAAATTTCCAAAATAAAAAAGATTTTCATGTGAAATGAACTAAAAAACCTTTGTGATACCTAACATTTATCAACCAATATTGGTCAGGCCAACAAAAAGTTCCTTGATAGAAGGCCTAGGCAGCAAATTATTACATACACAGAGCATTATCTGTTAATATAAATACACAAAAGGGTGTCACCACCCTACAAAAGTTTGGATTTGAGCCTTTACCCAAATTTTTACTCCACCCCCCCCCCCCCACCATGAGAGAGAAAGTGAATGGACTGACCCAATGGAGATTTGTAATGGCACGCAAAAGTGTTGTCCATTATCTCCTATTCTATTTATTCTCATGATGGAGATTTTAGTTGCTTATATCAGACAAAATAAAGAGATTAGTGGCATTAAATTGGGGCCAAATGAATCTTAGTTAATGATATATGCAGATGATGTACTGATTACCCTAGCCTTTCCCCTTACATTCCTCCCAAATTTACAACATTTTTAAAGTTTTCCCATTTTTAATTAATGCAGAAAAGTCAGTAATCCTTAATATGTCCTTAGCAACAAATGATTTTAATAAATTGAATAAAATCTGTCCATATAAACTGAAACACATTTCCATTAGGTATGTGGGAGTGAAATACAAACCCTTGCAAGCTATTTGACCTGAGCTACCAAAAACTCCTATCCATCACCCAAGCAGCATTGGCAGAATGGTCCTCCAAGACTTTGTCCTGGTGGGAGAAAATGCAGGGGCTCAAAATGACAATATTAACTAGAATACTTTTCTTAATACAAGCAGTCCCTATATCTCTCTCAACTAGTTATATTAATAACCTATACGCATGCATGAATTCATACATTTTGGGCTATGTTAAATCTAAGACCCAATGCAAGACTTTATATAAAGCCCTTTATTAGGGTGGGCTAGGATTTCCAAATATCTTATTATATTATGAAGCTATCACCCTTGTAAGGGTGATAGATTGGCACACAGGTTCTAGGTCAAAAGCATGAGTGGTTTTAGATTCAAACATCCTAAGAGTCCATCAGATAGAGGCTTTCTGCTAGGCCCCCCAAAAATGCAGACTCCAAATAATGCAAAAAAAATACATATTTTAACACATATTTACCTCATTGTACTGTTCTCTTAAAAATGCTAAAGGTATAATTTGCTTTAGATCCCCCTTGACCCCTATATAAGTGGAATCTCCAAATCAAGTACCTGTATGTCCTGTGGAGACTCTGTACCTATAACATACTTAGTGGAGGGTGGCAAACGGAAATCTAGACAGGAGTTAGAGCAGTTAGCCAGAGGGATTTACGTGACTTGGCTCAAATATGCCCAGGTATATAATTTAATACAGACTAAGTCTAACATATTTGTCTTGAGGGGACCCCTGGGATGGTTACATTGGCTACAGTTAGTCACCTGCTGAGTGGACTCCAAGAGAAGATTTTTCAACTTATACTGAGAAGTGGAATTCAGAACTAGGTAGACCAGTAGATAGTAAAGAATGGTATTGAACATTCTTGACTCATAGATCAACAGTCTCTCTACAAATGCTGGAACTCAGTTATAAAATATTTATATGGTGGTACTTGATGCCAGCTCATCCTAAAAACGTATACCCTCACAGTTAGGATACATGCTGGAGTAAGTGAGGAAAGGTGGGAAGAATGTGAAGAATGTCTCACATTTAGTAGGAATGCAAAGACAAACCCTTATGGACATTAAACCATTATGGGAAAGTTCTTATTTGGTACACTGTTTACTTTCAAATCACTCATGCCATATTAAACCATAAACATCCAGTCACATGTAAAATTAAACTACGACTATTTCAAATTGCTATCAGCAGTACAAAATCCTTGATTGCAAGACTTTGGAAATCTCAAGAACACTGTCTAAACAGTTGTGAGTAAACAGATTAGAGGAGCTTCTAATCTTAGAAGGCTATGGTTATTACAGAAAACAAAAAAACATAATTTATGCTTACCTGATAAATTTATTTCTCTTGTAGTGTATCCAGTCCACGGATCATCCATTACTTATGGAATATATTCTCCTTCCCAACAGGAAGCTGCAAGAGTCCACCCACAGCAAAGCTGCTATATAGCTCCTCCCCTAACTGCCATATTCAGTCATTCGACCGAAAACATGCAGAGAAAGGAAAAACCATAGGGTGCAGTGGTGACTGTAGTTCAAATGAAAAAATTACCTGCCTTAAAGTGACAGGGCGGGCCGTGGACTGGATACACTACAAGAGAAATAAATTTATCAGGTAAGCATAAATTATGTTTTCTCTTGTTAAGTGTATCCAGTCCACGGATCATCCATTACTTATGGAATACCAATACCAAAGCTAAAGTACATGGATGATGGGAGGGACAAGGCAGGTACTTAAACGGAAGTTACCACTGCCTGTAAAAAACCCTTTCTCCCAAAAATAGCCTCCGAAGAAGCAAGGTATCAAATTTGTTAAATTTGAAAAGTATGAAGCGCAGACCAAGACTCCGTCTTGTAAATCTGTTCAACAGAAGCCACATTTAAAAAAGGCCCAAGTGAAAACCACAGCTCTAGTAGAATGAGCTGTAATCCATTCAGGAGGCTGCTGTCCAGCAGTCTCATAAGCTAAATGAATTATGCTTTTTAACCAAAAAGACAGAGAGGCTGCTGAAGTCTTTTGACCTCTCCTCTGTCCAGAATAGACAACAAACAAGGTGAACGTTTGATGAAAACTGTAGTAGCTTGTAAGTAAAACTTTAAAGCACAAACCACGTCCAATATTGTGTAATAGACGTTCCTTCTTTGAGGAAGGATTAGGATACAAGCATGGAACAACTATCTCTTGAGTGATGTACTTGTTAGATACCACCTTAGGAAAAAACCCAGGTTGGTACGCAGGACTACCTTATCCGTACGAAGGACCAGATAAGGAGAATCACATTGTAACACAGATAACTTGGAGACTCTACGAGTCGAGGAATTAGCTACCCAAAAGGAACTTTCCAAGATAAAGATTGATATCTATGGAACAAAAAAGGTTCAAACGGAACTTCTTGAAGAACCTTAAGAATCAGGTTTAAGCTCCATGGCGGAGCAACAGTTTTAAACACAGGCTTGGATCTAACCAAAGCCTGACCAAATGCCTGAACGTCTAGAATACCTGCCAGACGCTTGTGCAAAAAAATAGACAGAGTAAAAATCTGTCCCCTTTTAAGGAATTAGCTGACAACCCTTTTCTCAAAAACATCTTGGAGAAAAGATAATATCCTGGGAATCCAGACTTTACTCCATGAGTAACCCTTGGATTCATAACAATCAGATATTTACACCATATCTATGTTCAATTTTCCTAGAGACAGGCTTTCATGTCTGTATTAAGGTATCAATGACTGACTCGGAGAAGCCATGCTTTGATAACATCAAGCGTTCAGTCTCCAGGCAGTCCATCTCAGATTGATTCTATTTAGATGGTTGAAAGGACCCTGAGGTAGAGGGACCTGTCTCAGAAGCAGAGACCGTGATGGAAAGGATGACATGTCCACCAGATCTGCATACCAGGTCCTGCGTGGCTACGCAGGCGCTGTCAAAAACACCAAAGCCCTCTCCTGCTTGGTCTTGACCTCCGGAGGAAATCCCACTCCCCCGGAAGAAAAGTCTGACGACTTAGAAAATCCACCTCCCAGTTCTCAACACCTGGGATATGGATAGCTGATAGACAAGAGTGAGTCTCTGTCCAGTGAATTATTGTAAGACTTCTAACATCGCTAGGGAACTTCTGTTCCCCCTTGATGGCTGATGTAAGCCACAGTCGTGTATATTGTCCGACTGAGTATGATGTACCTCAGAGTTGCTAACTGAGGCCAAGTCTGAAGAGCATGGAATATCACTCCCAGTTCCAGAATATTTATTAGAAGGAGGGTCTCCTCCTAAGTCCACTATCCCTGAGCCTTCAGGGAGTTCCAGACTGCATCCCAACCTAAAAGGCTGGCATCTATTGTAACAATTGTCCCATCTGACCTGCGGAAGGTCATACCCTTGGACAGATGGACCCGACATAGTCACCAGAGAAGAGAATCTCTGGTCTCTTGGTCCAGGTTTAACAGGGGGACAAATCTGTGTAATCCCCGTTCCTCTGACTGAGCATGCATAGTTGCAGCGGTCTGAAATGTAGACGTGCAAACGGTACTATGTCCCTTGCCGCTACCATTAAGCCGATTTCATTCATGTACTGAGCCACCGAAGGGCGCGGATGGGATGAAAAAACACGGCAGAAATTTAGAAACTTTGACAACCTGGACTCCGTCAGGTAAATTTTCATTTCTACAGAATCTATCAGAGTCCCTAGGAGGGAAACCCTTGAGATTGGGGATAGAGAACTCTTTCCTTGTTCACTTTCCACCCATGTGATCTCAGAAATGCCAGTACTACGTCCGTATGAGACTGGGCAATTTGGATGTTTGACGCCTGTATCAGGATGTCGTCTAAATAAGGGGCCACTTCTATGCCCCGCGGTCTAAGGACCGCCAAAGCGACCCCAGAACCTCCATAAAGATTCTTGGGGCTGTAGATATCCCAAAGGAAAGAGCTACAAACTGGTAATGCCTGTCTAGAAAGGCAAACCTGAAAAACGATGGTGATCTTTATGCATCACAATGTGAGGATAAGCATCCTTCAAATCCATTGTAGTCCTCTATTGACTCTCCTGGATCATAGTTAAGATGGTACGAATAGTTTCCATCTTAAATGACGGAATTCTGAGGAATTTGTTTAAGATCTTTAGATCCAAAATAGGTCTGAAGGTTCCCTCTCCTTGGGAACCACAAACAGATTTGAGTAAAAACTCTGTCCCTGTTCCTCTCTTGGAACTGGATGGATCTCGTACACAATGTAAGAATGCCTCCTTCTTTATCTGGTTTGCAGATAATTGTGAAAGGCGAAATCTCCCCTTTTTTTGGGGGGGAATCTTTGAAATCCAGAAGATATCTCTGGGATATAAATTCCAATGCCTAGGGATCCTGGGCATCTCTTGCCCACGCCTGGGCGAAGAATGAAAGTCTGCCCCCTATAGGATCCGTTACCGGATAGGGGTCCGTTCCTTCATGCTGCCTTAGAGGCAGCAGCAGGCTCCTTGGCCTGCTTATCTTTGTTCCAGGTCCGATTGTCTCCAGACCGCCTTGGACTGAGCAAAAATTCCCTCTTGTTTTGCCTTAGAGGAAGAGGATGCCACACCTGCCCTGAAGTTTTTAAAAGGTACGAAAATTAGACTTTTTTTTTTTTTTTTTGGCCCTTGATTTGGACCTATCCTGAGGAAGGGCATGACCTTTTCCTCCAGTGATATAAGCAATAATCTCCTTCAAACCAGGCCCGAATAGGGTCTGCCCCTTGAAGGGAAGTTAAGTAGCTTATTTATTAAAGTCACGACAGCTGACCATGATATAAGCCATAGCGCTCTGCGCGCCAGTATAGTAAAAAACAGAATTCTTAGCCGTTAGTCTAGTCAAATGAACAAGGCATCAGAAAACAAAGGAATTGGCTAGCATAAGCTTGTCAAATATATTCATCCAATGGAGTCGCTTAACTGTAAAGCCTCATCAAGAGACTCAACCCAGAACGCCGCAGCAGCAGTGACAGAAGCAATGTATGCAAGGGGCTGCAGGATAAAACCCTGTTGAATAAACATTTTTTATCCATTGGATCTAAAAAGCACAACTGTCCTCATCAGAGGTAGTGGTACGCTTAGCTAGAGTAGAAACTCTTCTCTCCACCTTAGGAACTGTCTGCCAGAAGTCCCGTGTGGTGGTAACTATTAGAAAACATTCTTCTAAAAAATAGGAGGGGAAGAGAACGGCACACCTGGTCTATCCCATTCCTTATTAAAAAATTTTTTAGTAAACCTCTTTAGGTATTGGAAAAAAACATCAGTACACACCGGCACTGCATATTATTTATCCAGCCTACACAATTTCTCTGGCCCTGCGATTGTACACATTCATTCAGAGCAGCCAAAGCCTCCCTGAGCAACAAGTGGAGGTTCTCAAGCATAAATTTTAAATGTAGAAATATCAGAATCAGGTTAAATCATCTTCCCTGAGTCAAAAAAAAATCACCCACAGACTAAGCATATTGTGAGGTAGTATCATACATGGTTCTTAAAGCGTCTGTATGCTCTGTATCTACCCCCAGAGTTAACTGCTTTCCTTTAATTTCAGGTAGTCTGACTAATACTGCTGCCAGAATATTATTCACCACCTTTGCCATGTCTTGTAAAATAAACGCTATGGGCGCCCTTGATGTACTTGGCGCCATTTGAGCGTGAGTCCCTGAAGCGGGAGTCGAAGGGTCTGACACGTGGGGAGAGTTAGTCGGCATAACTTTCCCCTCGACAGAATCCCCTGGTAAAAGAAATGCTATGGGTGCCCTTGATGTACTTGGCGCCATTTGAGCGTGAGTCCCTAAAGCGGGAGTCAAAAGGTCTGACACGTGGGGAGAGTTAGTCGGCATAACTACCCCCACGACAGAATCCTCTGGTGATAATGTTTTTAAAGACAAAAAATGATCTTTATTGTTTAACATGAAATCAGTACATCTGGTACACATTCTAAGTTGGGGTTCCACCATGGCTTTAAAACATAATGAACACAGAGCTTCCTCTATGTTAGACATGTTAGAACAGACTAATAATGAGACTAGTAAGCTTGGAAAACACTTTAAATCAAGTTAACAAGCAAATATATAAAACGTTACTGTGCCTTTAAGAGAAACAAATTTTGTCAAAATTTGAAAAACAGTGAAAAAAAGGCAGTAAAACAAACGAAATTTTTACAGTACATGTAATAAGGTAACAGAGCATTGCACCCACTTGCAAATGGATGATTAACCCCTTAATGCAAAAAACAGATCAAAAAAATGACATAGACGTTTTTAAAAACAGACACAACAACCTGCCACAGCCAACAGTGGGAAGCTTCAGTTAACTGTTTCTATGCAAAATTTAAGCCAGCCATGTGGAAAAAACTTAGGCCCCAATAAGTTTTATCACCAAACATATGTTAAAAAACGATTAAACATGCCAGCAAACGTTTTAAAACACATTTTTATAAGAGTATGTATCTCTATTAATAAGCCTGATACCAGTCGCTATCGCTGCATTTAAGGCTTTACTTACATTACTTCGGTATCAGCAGTATTTTCTTAGTCAATTCCATTCCTAGAAAAATATTTTACTGCACATACCTTATCTGCAGGAAAACCTGCACGCCATTCCCCCTCTGAAGTACCTCACTCCTCAGAATGTGTGAGAACAGCAAATGGATCTTAGTTACGTCTGCTAAGATCATAGAAAAACGCAGGCAGATTCTTCTTCCAAATACTGCCTGAGATAAACAGCACACTCCGGTGCCATTTAAAAATAACAAACTTTTGATTGAAGAATAAACTAAGTAGAAAGCACCACAGACTCTCACGACCTCCTATCTATGTTGAGGCTTGCAAGAGAATGACTGAATATGGCAGTTAGGGGAGGAGCTATATAGCAGCTTTGCTGTGGGTGGACTCTTGCAGCTTCCTGTTGGGAAGGAGAATATATTCCATAAGTAATGGATGATCCGTGGACTGGATACACTTAACAAGAGAAAACATAATTTATGCTTACCTGATAAATTTATTTCTCTTGTAGTGTATCCAGTCCACGGATCATCCATTACTTATGGAATATATTCTCCTTCCCAACAGGAAGCTGCAAGAGTCCACCCACAGCAAAGCTGCTATATAGCTCCTCCCCTAACTGCCATATTCAGTCATTCGACCGAAAACATGCAGAGAAAGGAAAAACCATAGGGTGCAGTGGTGACTGTAGTTCAAATGAAAAAATTACCTGCCTTAAAGTGACAGGGCGGGCCGTGGACTGGATACACTACAAGAGAAATAAATTTATCAGGTAAGCATAAATTATGTTTTCTCTTGTTAAGTGTATCCAGTCCACGGATCATCCATTACTTATGGAATACCAATACCAAAGCTAAAGTGCACGGATGATGGGAGGGACAAGGCAGGTACTTAAACGAAAGTTACCACTGCCTGTAAAAAACCCTTTCTCCCAAAAATAGCCTCCGAAGAAGCAAGGTATCAAATTTGTTAAATTTGAAAAGTATGAAGCGCAGACCAAGACTCCGTCTTGTAAATCTGTTCAACAGAAGCCACATTTAAAAAAGGCCCAAGTGAAAACCACAGCTCTAGTAGAATGAGCTGTAATCCATTCAGGAGGCTGCTGTCCAGCAGTCTCATAAGCTAAATGAATTATGCTTTTTAACCAAAAAGACAGAGAGGCTGCTGAAGTCTTTTGACCTCTCCTCTGTCCAGAATAGACAACAAACAAGGTGAACGTTTGATGAAAACTGTAGTAGCTTGTAAGTAAAACTTTAAAGCACAAACCACGTCCAATATTGTGTAATAGACGTTCCTTCTTTGAGGAAGGATTAGGATACAAGCATGGAACAACTATCTCTTGAGTGATGTACTTGTTAGATACCACCTTAGGAAAAAACCCAGGTTGGTACGCAGGACTACCTTATCCGTACGAAGGACCAGATAAGGAGAATCACATTGTAACACAGATAACTTGGAGACTCTACGAGTCGAGGAATTAGCTACCCAAAAGGAACTTTCCAAGATAAAGATTGATATCTATGGAACAAAAAAGGTTCAAACGGAACTTCTTGAAGAACCTTAAGAATCAGGTTTAAGCTCCATGGCGGAGCAACAGTTTTAAACACAGGCTTGGATCTAACCAAAGCCTGACCAAATGCCTGAACGTCTAGAATACCTGCCAGACGCTTGTGCAAAAAAATAGACAGAGTAAAAATCTGTCCCCTTTTAAGGAATTAGCTGACAACCCTTTTCTCAAAAACATCTTGGAGAAAAGATAATATCCTGGGAATCCAGACTTTACTCCATGAGTAACCCTTGGATTCATAACAATCAGATATTTACACCATATCTATGTTCAATTTTCCTAGAGACAGGCTTTCATGTCTGTATTAAGGTATCAATGACTGACTCGGAGAAGCCATGCTTTGATAACATCAAGCGTTCAGTCTCCAGGCAGTCCATCTCAGATTGATTCTATTTAGATGGTTGAAAGGACCCTGAGGTAGAGGGACCTGTCTCAGAAGCAGAGACCGTGATGGAAAGGATGACATGTCCACCAGATCTGCATACCAGGTCCTGCGTGGCTACGCAGGCGCTGTCAAAAACACCAAAGCCCTCTCCTGCTTGGTCTTGACCTCCGGAGGAAATCCCACTCCCCCGGAAGAAAAGTCTGACGACTTAGAAAATCCACCTCCCAGTTCTCAACACCTGGGATATGGATAGCTGATAGACAAGAGTGAGTCTCTGTCCAGTGAATTATTGTAAGACTTCTAACATCGCTAGGGAACTTCTGTTCCCCCTTGATGGCTGATGTAAGCCACAGTCGTGTATATTGTCCGACTGAGTATGATGTACCTCAGAGTTGCTAACTGAGGCCAAGTCTGAAGAGCATGGAATATCACTCCCAGTTCCAGAATATTTATTAGAAGGAGGGTCTCCTCCTAAGTCCACTATCCCTGAGCCTTCAGGGAGTTCCAGACTGCATCCCAACCTAAAAGGCTGGCATCTATTGTAACAATTGTCCCATCTGACCTGCGGAAGGTCATACCCTTGGACAGATGGACCCGACATAGTCACCAGAGAAGAGAATCTCTGGTCTCTTGGTCCAGGTTTAACAGGGGGACAAATCTGTGTAATCCCCGTTCCTCTGACTGAGCATGCATAGTTGCAGCGGTCTGAAATGTAGACGTGCAAACGGTACTATGTCCCTTGCCGCTACCATTAAGCCGATTTCATTCATGTACTGAGCCACCGAAGGGCGCGGATGGGATGAAAAAACACGGCAGAAATTTAGAAACTTTGACAACCTGGACTCCGTCAGGTAAATTTTCATTTCTACAGAATCTATCAGAGTCCCTAGGAGGGAAACCCTTGAGATTGGGGATAGAGAACTCTTTCCTTGTTCACTTTCCACCCATGTGATCTCAGAAATGCCAGTACTACGTCCGTATGAGACTGGGCAATTTGGATGTTTGACGCCTGTATCAGGATGTCGTCTAAATAAGGGGCCACTTCTATGCCCCGCGGTCTAAGGACCGCCAAAGCGACCCCAGAACCTCCATAAAGATTCTTGGGGCTGTAGATATCCCAAAGGAAAGAGCTACAAACTGGTAATGCCTGTCTAGAAAGGCAAACCTGAAAAACGATGGTGATCTTTATGCATCACAATGTGAGGATAAGCATCCTTCAAATCCATTGTAGTCCTCTATTGACTCTCCTGGATCATAGTTAAGATGGTACGAATAGTTTCCATCTTAAATGACGGAATTCTGAGGAATTTGTTTAAGATCTTTAGATCCAAAATAGGTCTGAAGGTTCCCTCTCCTTGGGAACCACAAACAGATTTGAGTAAAAACTCTGTCCCTGTTCCTCTCTTGGAACTGGATGGATCTCGTACACAATGTAAGAATGCCTCCTTCTTTATCTGGTTTGCAGATAATTGTGAAAGGCGAAATCTCCCCTTTTTTTGGGGGGGAATCTTTGAAATCCAGAAGATATCTCTGGGATATAAATTCCAATGCCTAGGGATCCTGGGCATCTCTTGCCCACGCCTGGGCGAAGAATGAAAGTCTGCCCCCTATAGGATCCGTTACCGGATAGGGGTCCGTTCCTTCATGCTGCCTTAGAGGCAGCAGCAGGCTCCTTGGCCTGCTTATCTTTGTTCCAGGTCCGATTGTCTCCAGACCGCCTTGGACTGAGCAAAAATTCCCTCTTGTTTTGCCTTAGAGGAAGAGGATGCCACACCTGCCCTGAAGTTTTTAAAAGGTACGAAAATTAGACTTTTTTTTTTTTTTTTTGGCCCTTGATTTGGACCTATCCTGAGGAAGGGCATGACCTTTTCCTCCAGTGATATAAGCAATAATCTCCTTCAAACCAGGCCCGAATAGGGTCTGCCCCTTGAAGGGAAGTTAAGTAGCTTATTTATTAAAGTCACGACAGCTGACCATGATATAAGCCATAGCGCTCTGCGCGCCAGTATAGTAAAAAACAGAATTCTTAGCCGTTAGTCTAGTCAAATGAACAAGGCATCAGAAAACAAAGGAATTGGCTAGCATAAGCTTGTCAAATATATTCATCCAATGGAGTCGCTTAACTGTAAAGCCTCATCAAGAGACTCAACCCAGAACGCCGCAGCAGCAGTGACAGAAGCAATGTATGCAAGGGGCTGCAGGATAAAACCCTGTTGAATAAACATTTTTTATCCATTGGATCTAAAAAGCACAACTGTCCTCATCAGAGGTAGTGGTACGCTTAGCTAGAGTAGAAACTCTTCTCTCCACCTTAGGAACTGTCTGCCAGAAGTCCCGTGTGGTGGTAACTATTAGAAAACATTCTTCTAAAAAATAGGAGGGGAAGAGAACGGCACACCTGGTCTATCCCATTCCTTATTAAAAAAATTTTTAGTAAACCTCTTTAGGTATTGGAAAAAAACATCAGTACACACCGGCACTGCATATTATTTATCCAGCCTACACAATTTCTCTGGCCCTGCGATTGTACACATTCATTCAGAGCAGCCAAAGCCTCCCTGAGCAACAAGTGGAGGTTCTCAAGCATAAATTTTAAATGTAGAAATATCAGAATCAGGTTAAATCATCTTCCCTGAGTCAAAAAAAAATCACCCACAGACTAAGCATATTGTGAGGTAGTATCATACATGGTTCTTAAAGCGTCTGTATGCTCTGTATCTACCCCCAGAGCTAACTGCTTTCCTTTAATTTCAGGTAGTCTGACTAATACTGCTGCCAGAATATTATTCACCACCTTTGCCATGTCTTGTAAAATAAACGCTATGGGCGCCCTTGATGTACTTGGCGCCATTTGAGCGTGAGTCCCTGAAGCGGGAGTCGAAGGGTCTGACACGTGGGGAGAGTTAGTCGGCATAACTTTCCCCTCGACAGAATCCCCTGGTAAAAGAAACGCTATGGGTGCCCTTGATGTACTTGGCGCCATTTGAGCGTGAGTCCCTAAAGCGGGAGTCAAAAGGTCTGACACGTGGGGAGAGTTAGTCGGCATAACTACCCCCACGACAGAATCCTCTGGTGATAATGTTTTTAAAGACAAAAAATGATCTTTATTGTTTAACATGAAATCAGTACATCTGGTACACATTCTAAGTTGGGGTTCCACCATGGCTTTAAAACATAATGAACACAGAGCTTCCTCTATGTTAGACATGTTAGAACAGACTAATAATGAGACTAGTAAGCTTGGAAAACACTTTAAATCAAGTTAACAAGCAAATATATAAAACGTTACTGTGCCTTTAAGAGAAACAAATTTTGTCAAAATTTGAAAAACAGTGAAAAAAAGGCAGTAAAACAAACAAAATTTTTACAGTACATGTAATAAGGTAACAGAGCATTGCACCCACTTGCAAATGGATGATTAACCCCTTAATGCAAAAAACAGATCAAAAAAATGACATAGACGTTTTTAAAAACAGACACAACAAACTGCCACAGCCAACAGTGGGAAGCTTCAGTTAACTGTTTCTATGCAAAATTTAAGCCAGCCATGTGGAAAAAACTTAGGCCCCAATAAGTTTTATCACCAAACATATGTTAAAAAACGATTAAACATGCCAGCAAACGTTTTAAAACACATTTTTATAAGAGTATGTATCTCTATTAATAAGCCTGATACCAGTCGCTATCGCTGCATTTAAGGCTTTACTTACATTACTTCGGTATCAGCAGTATTTTCTTAGTCAATTCCATTCCTAGAAAAATATTTTACTGCACATACCTTATCTGCAGGAAAACCTGCACGCCATTCCCCCTCTGAAGTACCTCACTCCTCAGAATGTGTGAGAACAGCAAATGGATCTTAGTTACGTCTGCTAAGATCATAGAAAAACGCAGGCAGATTCTTCTTCCAAATACTGCCTGAGATAAACAGCACACTCCGGTGCCATTTAAAAATAACAAACTTTTGATTGAAGAATAAACTAAGTAGAAAGCACCACAGACTCTCACGACCTCCTATCTATGTTGAGGCTTGCAAGAGAATGACTGAATATGGCAGTTAGGGGAGGAGCTATATAGCAGCTTTGCTGTGGGTGGACTCTTGCAGCTTCCTGTTGGGAAGGAGAATATATTCCATAAGTAATGGATGATCCGTGGACTGGATACACTTAACAAGAGAAAACATAATTTATGCTTACCTGATAAATTTATTTCTCTTGTAGTGTATCCAGTCCACGGATCATCCATTACTTATGGAATATATTCTCCTTCCCAACAGGAAGCTGCAAGAGTCCACCCACAGCAAAGCTGCTATATAGCTCCTCCCCTAACTGCCATATTCAGTCATTCGACCGAAAACATGCAGAGAAAGGAAAAACCATAGGGTGCAGTGGTGACTGTAGTTCAAATGAAAAAATTACCTGCCTTAAAGTGACAGGGCGGGCCGTGGACTGGATACACTACAAGAGAAATAAATTTATCAGGTAAGCATAAATTATGTTTTCTCTTGTTAAGTGTATCCAGTCCACGGATCATCCATTACTTATGGAATACCAATACCAAAGCTAAAGTGCACGGATGATGGGAGGGACAAGGCAGGTACTTAAACGAAAGTTACCACTGCCTGTAAAAAACCCTTTCTCCCAAAAATAGCCTCCGAAGAAGCAAGGTATCAAATTTGTTAAATTTGAAAAGTATGAAGCGCAGACCAAGACTCCGTCTTGTAAATCTGTTCAACAGAAGCCACATTTAAAAAAGGCCCAAGTGAAAACCACAGCTCTAGTAGAATGAGCTGTAATCCATTCAGGAGGCTGCTGTCCAGCAGTCTCATAAGCTAAATGAATTATGCTTTTTAACCAAAAAGACAGAGAGGCTGCTGAAGTCTTTTGACCTCTCCTCTGTCCAGAATAGACAACAAACAAGGTGAACGTTTGATGAAAACTGTAGTAGCTTGTAAGTAAAACTTTAAAGCACAAACCACGTCAAATATTGTGTAATAGACGTTCCTTCTTTGAGGAAGGATTAGGATACAAGCATGGAACAACTATCTCTTGAGTGATGTACTTGTTAGATACCACCTTAGGAAAAAACCCAGGTTGGTACGCAGGACTACCTTATCCGTACGAAGGACCAGATAAGGAGAATCACATTGTAACACAGATAACTTGGAGACTCTACGAGTCGAGGAATTAGCTACCCAAAAGGAACTTTCCAAGATAAAGATTGATATCTATGGAACAAAAAAGGTTCAAACGGAACTTCTTGAAGAACCTTAAGAATCAGGTTTAAGCTCCATGGCGGAGCAACAGTTTTAAACACAGGCTTGGATCTAACCAAAGCCTGACCAAATGCCTGAACGTCTAGAATACCTGCCAGACGCTTGTGCAAAAAAATAGACAGAGTAAAAATCTGTCCCCTTTTAAGGAATTAGCTGACAACCCTTTTCTCAAAAACATCTTGGAGAAAAGATAATATCCTGGGAATCCAGACTTTACTCCATGAGTAACCCTTGGATTCATAACAATCAGATATTTACACCATATCTATGTTCAATTTTCCTAGAGACAGGCTTTCATGTCTGTATTAAGGTATCAATGACTGACTCGGAGAAGCCATGCTTTGATAACATCAAGCGTTCAGTCTCCAGGCAGTCCATCTCAGATTGATTCTATTTAGATGGTTGAAAGGACCCTGAGGTAGAGGGACCTGTCTCAGAAGCAGAGACCGTGATGGAAAGGATGACATGTCCACCAGATCTGCATACCAGGTCCTGCGTGGCTACGCAGGCGCTGTCAAAAACACCAAAGCCCTCTCCTGCTTGGTCTTGACCTCCGGAGGAAATCCCACTCCCCCGGAAGAAAAGTCTGACGACTTAGAAAATCCACCTCCCAGTTCTCAACACCTGGGATATGGATAGCTGATAGACAAGAGTGAGTCTCTGTCCAGTGAATTATTGTAAGACTTCTAACATCGCTAGGGAACTTCTGTTCCCCCTTGATGGCTGATGTAAGCCACAGTCGTGTATATTGTCCGACTGAGTATGATGTACCTCAGAGTTGCTAACTGAGGCCAAGTCTGAAGAGCATGGAATATCACTCCCAGTTCCAGAATATTTATTAGAAGGAGGGTCTCCTCCTAAGTCCACTATCCCTGAGCCTTCAGGGAGTTCCAGACTGCATCCCAACCTAAAAGGCTGGCATCTATTGTAACAATTGTCCCATCTGACCTGCGGAAGGTCATACCCTTGGACAGATGGACCCGACATAGTCACCAGAGAAGAGAATCTCTGGTCTCTTGGTCCAGGTTTAACAGGGGGACAAATCTGTGTAATCCCCGTTCCTCTGACTGAGCATGCATAGTTGCAGCGGTCTGAAATGTAGACGTGCAAACGGTACTATGTCCCTTGCCGCTACCATTAAGCCGATTTCATTCATGTACTGAGCCACCGAAGGGCGCGGATGGGATGAAAAAACACGGCAGAAATTTAGAAACTTTGACAACCTGGACTCCGTCAGGTAAATTTTCATTTCTACAGAATCTATCAGAGTCCCTAGGAGGGAAACCCTTGAGATTGGGGATAGAGAACTCTTTCCTTGTTCACTTTCCACCCATGTGATCTCAGAAATGCCAGTACTACGTCCGTATGAGACTGGGCAATTTGGATGTTTGACGCCTGTATCAGGATGTCGTCTAAATAAGGGGCCACTTCTATGCCCCGCGGTCTAAGGACCGCCAAAGCGACCCCAGAACCTCCATAAAGATTCTTGGGGCTGTAGATATCCCAAAGGAAAGAGCTACAAACTGGTAATGCCTGTCTAGAAAGGCAAACCTGAAAAACGATGGTGATCTTTATGCATCACAATGTGAGGATAAGCATCCTTCAAATCCATTGTAGTCCTCTATTGACTCTCCTGGATCATAGTTAAGATGGTACGAATAGTTTCCATCTTAAATGACGGAATTCTGAGGAATTTGTTTAAGATCTTTAGATCCAAAATAGGTCTGAAGGTTCCCTCTCCTTGGGAACCACAAACAGATTTGAGTAAAAACTCTGTCCCTGTTCCTCTCTTGGAACTGGATGGATCTCGTACACAATGTAAGAATGCCTCCTTCTTTATCTGGTTTGCAGATAATTGTGAAAGGCGAAATCTCCCCTTTTTTTGGGGGGGAATCTTTGAAATCCAGAAGATATCTCTGGGATATAAATTCCAATGCCTAGGGATCCTGGGCATCTCTTGCCCACGCCTGGGCGAAGAATGAAAGTCTGCCCCCTATAGGATCCGTTACCGGATAGGGGTCCGTTCCTTCATGCTGCCTTAGAGGCAGCAGCAGGCTCCTTGGCCTGCTTATCTTTGTTCCAGGTCCGATTGTCTCCAGACCGCCTTGGACTGAGCAAAAATTCCCTCTTGTTTTGCCTTAGAGGAAGAGGATGCCACACCTGCCCTGAAGTTTTTAAAAGGTACGAAAATTAGACTTTTTTTTTTTTTTTGGCCCTTGATTTGGACCTATCCTGAGGAAGGGCATGACCTTTTCCTCCAGTGATATAAGCAATAATCTCCTTCAAACCAGGCCCGAATAGGGTCTGCCCCTTGAAGGGAAGTTAAGTAGCTTATTTATTAAAGTCACGACAGCTGACCATGATATAAGCCATAGCGCTCTGCGCGCCAGTATAGTAAAAAACAGAATTCTTAGCCGTTAGTCTAGTCAAATGAACAAGGCATCAGAAAACAAAGGAATTGGCTAGCATAAGCTTGTCAAATATATTCATCCAATGGAGTCGCTTAACTGTAAAGCCTCATCAAGAGACTCAACCCAGAACGCCGCAGCAGCAGTGACAGAAGCAATGTATGCAAGGGGCTGCAGGATAAAACCCTGTTGAATAAACATTTTTTATCCATTGGATCTAAAAAGCACAACTGTCCTCATCAGAGGTAGTGGTACGCTTAGCTAGAGTAGAAACTCTTCTCTCCACCTTAGGAACTGTCTGCCAGAAGTCCCGTGTGGTGGTAACTATTAGAAAACATTCTTCTAAAAAATAGGAGGGGAAGAGAACGGCACACCTGGTCTATCCCATTCCTTATTAAAAATTTTTTTAGTAAACCTCTTTAGGTATTGGAAAAAAACATCAGTACACACCGGCACTGCATATTATTTATCCAGCCTACACAATTTCTCTGGCCCTGCGATTGTACACATTCATTCAGAGCAGCCAAAGCCTCCCTGAGCAACAAGTGGAGGTTCTCAAGCATAAATTTTAAATGTAGAAATATCAGAATCAGGTTAAATCATCTTCCCTGAGTCAAAAAAAAATCACCCACAGACTAAGCATATTGTGAGGTAGTATCATACATGGTTCTTAAAGCGTCTGTATGCTCTGTATCTACCCCCAGAGCTAACTGCTTTCCTTTAATTTCAGGTAGTCTGACTAATACTGCTGCCAGAATATTATTCACCACCTTTGCCATGTCTTGTAAAATAAACGCTATGGGCGCCCTTGATGTACTTGGCGCCATTTGAGCGTGAGTCCCTGAAGCGGGAGTCGAAGGGTCTGACACGTGGGGAGAGTTAGTCGGCATAACTTTCCCCTCGACAGAATCCCCTGGTAAAAGAAACGCTATGGGTGCCCTTGATGTACTTGGCGCCATTTGAGCGTGAGTCCCTAAAGCGGGAGTCAAAAGGTCTGACACGTGGGGAGAGTTAGTCGGCATAACTACCCCCACGACAGAATCCTCTGGTGATAATGTTTTTAAAGACAAAAAATGATCTTTATTGTTTAACATGAAATCAGTACATCTGGTACACATTCTAAGTTGGGGTTCCACCATGGCTTTAAAACATAATGAACACAGAGCTTCCTCTATGTTAGACATGTTAGAACAGACTAATAATGAGACTAGTAAGCTTGGAAAACACTTTAAATCAAGTTAACAAGCAAATATATAAAACGTTACTGTGCCTTTAAGAGAAACAAATTTTGTCAAAATTTGAAAAACAGTGAAAAAAAGGCAGTAAAACAAACGAAATTTTTACAGTACATGTAATAAGGTAACAGAGCATTGCACCCACTTGCAAATGGATGATTAACCCCTTAATGCAAAAAAACAGATAAAAAAAATGACATAGACGTTTTTAAAAACAGACACAACAAACTGCCACAGCCAACAGTGGGAAGCTTCAGTTAACTGTTTCTATGCAAAATTTAAGCCAGCCATGTGGAAAAAACTTAGGCCCCAATAAGTTTTATCACCAAACATATGTTAAAAAACGATTAAACATGCCAGCAAACGTTTTAAAACACATTTTTATAAGAGTATGTATCTCTATTAATAAGCCTGATACCAGTCGCTATCGCTGCATTTAAGGCTTTACTTACATTACTTCGGTATCAGCAGTATTTTCTTAGTCAATTCCATTCCTAGAAAAATATTTTACTGCACATACCTTATCTGCAGGAAAACCTGCACGCCATTCCCCCTCTGAAGTACCTCACTCCTCAGAATGTGTGAGAACAGCAAACTGATCTTAGTTACGTCTGCTAAGATCATAGAAAAACGCAGGCAGATTCTTCTTCCAAATACTGCCTGAGATAAACAGCACACTCCGGTGCCATTTAAAAATAACAAACTTTTGATTGAAGAATAAACTAAGTAGAAAGCACCACAGACTCTCACGACCTCCTATCTATGTTGAGGCTTGCAAGAGAATGACTGAATATGGCAGTTAGGGGAGGAGCTATATAGCAGCTTTGCTGTGGGTGGACTCTTGCAGCTTCCTGTTGGGAAGGAGAATATATTCCATAAGTAATGGATGATCCGTGGACTGGATACACTTAACAAGAGAAAACATAATTTATGCTTACCTGATAAATTTATTTCTCTTGTAGTGTATCCAGTCCACGGATCATCCATTACTTATGGAATATATTCTCCTTCCCAACAGGAAGCTGCAAGAGTCCACCCACAGCAAAGCTGCTATATAGCTCCTCCCCTAACTGCCATATTCAGTCATTCGACCGAAAACATGCAGAGAAAGGAAAAACCATAGGGTGCAGTGGTGACTGTAGTTCAAATGAAAAAATTACCTGCCTTAAAGTGACAGGGCGGGCCGTGGACTGGATACACTACAAGAGAAATAAATTTATCAGGTAAGCATAAATTATGTTTTATCTTGTTAAGTGTATCCAGTCCACGGATCATCCATTACTTATGGAATACCAATACCAAAGCTAAAGTGCACGGATGATGGGAGGGACAAGGCAGGTACTTAAACGGAAGTTACCACTGCCTGTAAAAAACCCTTTCTCCCAAAAATAGCCTCCGAAGAAGCAAGGTATCAAATTTGTTAAATTTGAAAAGTATGAAGCGCAGACCAAGACTCCGTCTTGTAAATCTGTTCAACAGAAGCCACATTTAAAAAAGGCCCAAGTGAAAACCACAGCTCTAGTAGAATGAGCTGTAATCCATTCAGGAGGCTGCTGTCCAGCAGTCTCATAAGCTAAATGAATTATGCTTTTTAACCAAAAAGACAGAGAGGCTGCTGAAGTCTTTTGACCTCTCCTCTGTCCAGAATAGACAACAAACAAGGTGAACGTTTGATGAAAACTGTAGTAGCTTGTAAGTAAAACTTTAAAGCACAAACCACGTCAAATATTGTGTAATAGACGTTCCTTCTTTGAGGAAGGATTAGGATACAAGCATGGAACAACTATCTCTTGAGTGATGTACTTGTTAGATACCACCTTAGGAAAAAACCCAGGTTGGTACGCAGGACTACCTTATCCGTACGAAGGACCAGATAAGGAGAATCACATTGTAACACAGATAACTTGGAGACTCTACGAGTCGAGGAATTAGCTACCCAAAAGGAACTTTCCAAGATAAAGATTGATATCTATGGAACAAAAAAGGTTCAAACGGAACTTCTTGAAGAACCTTAAGAATCAGGTTTAAGCTCCATGGCGGAGCAACAGTTTTAAACACAGGCTTGGATCTAACCAAAGCCTGACCAAATGCCTGAACGTCTAGAATACCTGCCAGACGCTTGTGCAAAAAAATAGACAGAGTAAAAATCTGTCCCCTTTTAAGGAATTAGCTGACAACCCTTTTCTCAAAAACATCTTGGAGAAAAGATAATATCCTGGGAATCCAGACTTTACTCCATGAGTAACCCTTGGATTCATAACAATCAGATATTTACACCATATCTATGTTCAATTTTCCTAGAGACAGGCTTTCATGTCTGTATTAAGGTATCAATGACTGACTCGGAGAAGCCATGCTTTGATAACATCAAGCGTTCAGTCTCCAGGCAGTCCATCTCAGATTGATTCTATTTAGATGGTTGAAAGGACCCTGAGGTAGAGGGACCTGTCTCAGAAGCAGAGACCGTGATGGAAAGGATGACATGTCCACCAGATCTGCATACCAGGTCCTGCGTGGCTACGCAGGCGCTGTCAAAAACACCAAAGCCCTCTCCTGCTTGGTCTTGACCTCCGGAGGAAATCCCACTCCCCCGGAAGAAAAGTCTGACGACTTAGAAAATCCACCTCCCAGTTCTCAACACCTGGGATATGGATAGCTGATAGACAAGAGTGAGTCTCTGTCCAGTGAATTATTGTAAGACTTCTAACATCGCTAGGGAACTTCTGTTCCCCCTTGATGGCTGATGTAAGCCACAGTCGTGTATATTGTCCGACTGAGTATGATGTACCTCAGAGTTGCTAACAGAGGCCAAGTCTGAAGAGCATGGAATATCACTCCCAGTTCCAGAATATTTATTAGAAGGAGGGTCTCCTCCTAAGTCCACTATCCCTGAGCCTTCAGGGAGTTCCAGACTGCATCCCAACCTAAAAGGCTGGCATCTATTGTAACAATTGTCCCATCTGACCTGCGGAAGGTCATACCCTTGGACAGATGGACCCGACATAGTCACCAGAGAAGAGAATCTCTGGTCTCTTGGTCCAGGTTTAACAGGGGGACAAATCTGTGTAATCCCCGTTCCTCTGACTGAGCATGCATAGTTGCAGCGGTCTGAAATGTAGACGTGCAAACGGTACTATGTCCCTTGCCGCTACCATTAAGCCGATTTCATTCATGTACTGAGCCACCGAAGGGCGCGGATGGGATGAAAAAACACGGCAGAAATTTAGAAACTTTGACAACCTGGACTCCGTCAGGTAAATTTTCATTTCTACAGAATCTATCAGAGTCCCTAGGAGTGAAACCCTTGAGATTGGGGATAGAGAACTCTTTCCTTGTTCACTTTCCACCCATGTGATCTCAGAAATGCCAGTACTACGTCCGTATGAGACTGGGCAATTTGGATGTTTGACGCCTGTATCAGGATGTCGTCTAAATAAGGGGCCACTTCTATGCCCCGCGGTCTAAGGACCGCCAAAGCGACCCCAGAACCTCCATAAAGATTCTTGGGGCTGTAGATATCCCAAAGGAAAGAGCTACAAACTGGTAATGCCTGTCTAGAAAGGCAAACCTGAAAAACGATGGTGATCTTTATGCATCACAATGTGAGGATAAGCATCCTTCAAATCCATTGTAGTCCTCTATTGACTCTCCTGGATCATAGTTAAGATGGTACGAATAGTTTCCATCTTAAATGACGGAATTCTGAGGAATTTGTTTAAGATCTTTAGATCCAAAATAGGTCTGAAGGTTCCCTCTCCTTGGGAACCACAAACAGATTTGAGTAAAAACTCTGTCCCTGTTCCTCTCTTGGAACTGGATGGATCTCGTACACAATGTAAGAATGCCTCCTTCTTTATCTGGTTTGCAGATAATTGTGAAAGGCGAAATCTCCCCTTTTTTTGGGGGGGAATCTTTGAAATCCAGAAGATATCTCTGGGATATAAATTCCAATGCCTAGGGATCCTGGGCATCTCTTGCCCACGCCTGGGCGAAGAATGAAAGTCTGCCCCCTATAGGATCCGTTACCGGATAGGGGTCCGTTCCTTCATGCTGCCTTAGAGGCAGCAGCAGGCTCCTTGGCCTGCTTATCTTTGTTCCAGGTCCGATTGTCTCCAGACCGCCTTGGACTGAGCAAAAATTCCCTCTTGTTTTGCCTTAGAGGAAGAGGATGCCACACCTGCCCTGAAGTTTTTAAAAGGTACGAAAATTAGACTTTTTTTTTTTTTTTTGGCCCTTGATTTGGACCTATCCTGAGGAAGGGCATGACCTTTTCCTCCAGTGATATAAGCAATAATCTCCTTCAAACCAGGCCCGAATAGGGTCTGCCCCTTGAAGGGAAGTTAAGTAGCTTATTTATTAAAGTCACGACAGCTGACCATGATATAAGCCATAGCGCTCTGCGCGCCAGTATAGTAAAAAACAGAATTCTTAGCCGTTAGTCTAGTCAAATGAACAAGGCATCAGAAAACAAAGGAATTGGCTAGCATAAGCTTGTCAAATATATTCATCCAATGGAGTCGCTTAACTGTAAAGCCTCATCAAGAGACTCAACCCAGAACGCCGCAGCAGCAGTGACAGAAGCAATGTATGCAAGGGGCTGCAGGATAAAACCCTGTTGAATAAACATTTTTTATCCATTGGATCTAAAAAGCACAACTGTCCTCATCAGAGGTAGTGGTACGCTTAGCTAGAGTAGAAACTCTTCTCTCCACCTTAGGAACTGTCTGCCAGAAGTCCCGTGTGGTGGTAACTATTAGAAAACATTCTTCTAAAAAATAGGAGGGGAAGAGAACGGCACACCTGGTCTATCCCATTCCTTATTAAAAAAATTTTTAGTAAACCTCTTTAGGTATTGGAAAAAAACATCAGTACACACCGGCACTGCATATTATTTATCCAGCCTACACAATTTCTCTGGCCCTGCGATTGTACACATTCATTCAGAGCAGCCAAAGCCTCCCTGAGCAACAAGTGGAGGTTCTCAAGCATAAATTTTAAATGTAGAAATATCAGAATCAGGTTAAATCATCTTCCCTGAGTCAAAAAAAAATCACCCACAGACTAAGCATATTGTGAGGTAGTATCATACATGGTTCTTAAAGCGTCTGTATGCTCTGTATCTACCCCCAGAGCTAACTGCTTTCCTTTAATTTCAGGTAGTCTGACTAATACTGCTGCCAGAATATTATTCACCACCTTTGCCATGTCTTGTAAAATAAACGCTATGGGCGCCCTTGATGTACTTGGCGCCATTTGAGCGTGAGTCCCTGAAGCGGGAGTCGAAGGGTCTGACACGTGGGGAGAGTTAGTCGGCATAACTTTCCCCTCGACAGAATCCCCTGGTAAAAGAAACGCTATGGGTGCCCTTGATGTACTTGGCGCCATTTGAGCGTGAGTCCCTAAAGCGGGAGTCAAAAGGTCTGACACGTGGGGAGAGTTAGTCGGCATAACTACCCCCACGACAGAATCCTCTGGTGATAATGTTTTTAAAGACAAAAAATGATCTTTATTGTTTAACATGAAATCAGTACATCTGGTACACATTCTAAGTTGGGGTTCCACCATGGCTTTAAAACATAATGAACACAGAGCTTCCTCTATGTTAGACATGTTAGAACAGACTAATAATGAGACTAGTAAGCTTGGAAAACACTTTAAATCAAGTTAACAAGCAAATATATAAAACGTTACTGTGCCTTTAAGAGAAACAAATTTTGTCAAAATTTGAAAAACAGTGAAAAAAAGGCAGTAAAACAAACGAAATTTTTACAGTACATGTAATAAGGTAACAGAGCATTGCACCCACTTGCAAATGGATGATTAACCCCTTAATGCAAAAAACAGATCAAAAAAATGACATAGACGTTTTTAAAAACAGACACAACAAACTGCCACAGCCAACAGTGGGAAGCTTCAGTTAACTGTTTCTATGCAAAATTTAAGCCAGCCATGTGGAAAAAACTTAGGCCCCAATAAGTTTTATCACCAAACATATGTTAAAAAACGATTAAACATGCCAGCAAACGTTTTAAAACACATTTTTATAAGAGTATGTATCTCTATTAATAAGCCTGATACCAGTCGCTATCGCTGCATTTAAGGCTTTACTTACATTACTTCGGTATCAGCAGTATTTTCTTAGTCAATTCCATTCCTAGAAAAATATTTTACTGCACATACCTTATCTGCAGGAAAACCTGCACGCCATTCCCCCTCTGAAGTACCTCACTCCTCAGAATGTGTGAGAACAGCAAACTGATCTTAGTTACGTCTGCTAAGATCATAGAAAAACGCAGGCAGATTCTTCTTCCAAATACTGCCTGAGATAAACAGCACACTCCGGTGCCATTTAAAAATAACAAACTTTTGATTGAAGAATAAACTAAGTAGAAAGCACCACAGACTCTCACGACCTCCTATCTATGTTGAGGCTTGCAAGAGAATGACTGAATATGGCAGTTAGGGGAGGAGCTATATAGCAGCTTTGCTGTGGGTGGACTCTTGCAGCTTCCTGTTGGGAAGGAGAATATATTCCATAAGTAATGGATGATCCGTGGACTGGATACACTTAACAAGAGAAAACATAATTTATGCTTACCTGATAAATTTATTTCTCTTGTAGTGTATCCAGTCCACGGATCATCCATTACTTATGGAATATATTCTCCTTCCCAACAGGAAGCTGCAAGAGTCCACCCACAGCAAAGCTGCTATATAGCTCCTCCCCTAACTGCCATATTCAGTCATTCGACCGAAAACATGCAGAGAAAGGAAAAACCATAGGGTGCAGTGGTGACTGTAGTTCAAATGAAAAAATTACCTGCCTTAAAGTGACAGGGCGGGCCGTGGACTGGATACACTACAAGAGAAATAAATTTATCAGGTAAGCATAAATTATGTTTTCTCTTGTTAAGTGTATCCAGTCCACGGATCATCCATTACTTATGGAATACCAATACCAAAGCTAAAGTGCACGGATGATGGGAGGGACAAGGCAGGTACTTAAACGGAAGTTACCACTGCCTGTAAAAAACCCTTTCTCCCAAAAATAGCCTCCGAAGAAGCAAGGTATCAAATTTGTTAAATTTGAAAAGTATGAAGCGCAGACCAAGACTCCGTCTTGTAAATCTGTTCAACAGAAGCCACATTTAAAAAAGGCCCAAGTGAAAACCACAGCTCTAGTAGAATGAGCTGTAATCCATTCAGGAGGCTGCTGTCCAGCAGTCTCATAAGCTAAATGAATTATGCTTTTTAACCAAAAAGACAGAGAGGCTGCTGAAGTCTTTTGACCTCTCCTCTGTCCAGAATAGACAACAAACAAGGTGAACGTTTGATGAAAACTGTAGTAGCTTGTAAGTAAAACTTTAAAGCACAAACCACGTCAAATATTGTGTAATAGACGTTCCTTCTTTGAGGAAGGATTAGGATACAAGCATGGAACAACTATCTCTTGAGTGATGTACTTGTTAGATACCACCTTAGGAAAAAACCCAGGTTGGTACGCAGGACTACCTTATCCGTACGAAGGACCAGATAAGGAGAATCACATTGTAACACAGATAACTTGGAGACTCTACGAGTCGAGGAATTAGCTACCCAAAAGGAACTTTCCAAGATAAAGATTGATATCTATGGAACAAAAAAGGTTCAAACGGAACTTCTTGAAGAACCTTAAGAATCAGGTTTAAGCTCCATGGCGGAGCAACAGTTTTAAACACAGGCTTGGATCTAACCAAAGCCTGACCAAATGCCTGAACGTCTAGAATACCTGCCAGACGCTTGTGCAAAAAAATAGACAGAGTAAAAATCTGTCCCCTTTTAAGGAATTAGCTGACAACCCTTTTCTCAAAAACATCTTGGAGAAAAGATAATATCCTGGGAATCCAGACTTTACTCCATGAGTAACCCTTGGATTCATAACAATCAGATATTTACACCATATCTATGTTCAATTTTCCTAGAGACAGGCTTTCATGTCTGTATTAAGGTATCAATGACTGACTCGGAGAAGCCATGCTTTGATAACATCAAGCGTTCAGTCTCCAGGCAGTCCATCTCAGATTGATTCTATTTAGATGGTTGAAAGGACCCTGAGGTAGAGGGACCTGTCTCAGAAGCAGAGACCGTGATGGAAAGGATGACATGTCCACCAGATCTGCATACCAGGTCCTGCGTGGCTACGCAGGCGCTGTCAAAAACACCAAAGCCCTCTCCTGCTTGGTCTTGACCTCCGGAGGAAATCCCACTCCCCCGGAAGAAAAGTCTGACGACTTAGAAAATCCACCTCCCAGTTCTCAACACCTGGGATATGGATAGCTGATAGACAAGAGTGAGTCTCTGTCCAGTGAATTATTGTAAGACTTCTAACATCGCTAGGGAACTTCTGTTCCCCCTTGATGGCTGATGTAAGCCACAGTCGTGTATATTGTCCGACTGAGTATGATGTACCTCAGAGTTGCTAACTGAGGCCAAGTCTGAAGAGCATGGAATATCACTCCCAGTTCCAGAATATTTATTAGAAGGAGGGTCTCCTCCTAAGTCCACTATCCCTGAGCCTTCAGGGAGTTCCAGACTGCATCCCAACCTAAAAGGCTGGCATCTATTGTAACAATTGTCCCATCTGACCTGCGGAAGGTCATACCCTTGGACAGATGGACCCGACATAGTCACCAGAGAAGAGAATCTCTGGTCTCTTGGTCCAGGTTTAACAGGGGGACAAATCTGTGTAATCCCCGTTCCTCTGACTGAGCATGCATAGTTGCAGCGGTCTGAAATGTAGACGTGCAAACGGTACTATGTCCCTTGCCGCTACCATTAAGCCGATTTCATTCATGTACTGAGCCACCGAAGGGCGCGGATGGGATGAAAAAACACGGCAGAAATTTAGAAACTTTGACAACCTGGACTCCGTCAGGTAAATTTTCATTTCTACAGAATCTATCAGAGTCCCTAGGAGGGAAACCCTTGAGATTGGGGATAGAGAACTCTTTCCTTGTTCACTTTCCACCCATGTGATCTCAGAAATGCCAGTACTACGTCCGTATGAGACTGGGCAATTTGGATGTTTGACGCCTGTATCAGGATGTCGTCTAAATAAGGGGCCACTTCTATGCCCCGCGGTCTAAGGACCGCCAAAGCGACCCCAGAACCTCCATAAAGATTCTTGGGGCTGTAGATATCCCAAAGGAAAGAGCTACAAACTGGTAATGCCTGTCTAGAAAGGCAAACCTGAAAAACGATGGTGATCTTTATGCATCACAATGTGAGGATAAGCATCCTTCAAATCCATTGTAGTCCTCTATTGACTCTCCTGGATCATAGTTAAGATGGTACGAATAGTTTCCATCTTAAATGACGGAATTCTGAGGAATTTGTTTAAGATCTTTAGATCCAAAATAGGTCTGAAGGTTCCCTCTCCTTGGGAACCACAAACAGATTTGAGTAAAAACTCTGTCCCTGTTCCTCTCTTGGAACTGGATGGATCTCGTACACAATGTAAGAATGCCTCCTTCTTTATCTGGTTTGCAGATAATTGTGAAAGGCAAAATCTCCCCTTTTTTGGGGGGGGAATCTTTGAAATCCAGAAGATATCTCTGGGATATAAATTCCAATGCCTAGGGATCCTGGGCATCTCTTACCCACGCCTGGGCAAAGAATGAAAGTCTGCCCCCTATAGGATCCGTTACCGGATAGGGGTCCGTTCCTTCATGCTGCCTTAGAGGCAGCAGCAGGCTCCTTGGCCTGCTTATCTTTGTTCCAGGTCCGATTGTCTCCAGACCGCCTTGGACTGAGCAAAAATTCCCTCTTGTTTTGCCTTAGAGGAAGAGGATGCCACACCTGCCCTGAAGTTTTTAAAAGGTACGAAAATTAGACTTTTTTTTTTTTTTTTTTTTTGCCCTTGATTTAGACCTATCCTGAGGAAGGGCATGACCTTTTCCTCCAGTGATATAAGCAATAATCTCCTTCAAACCAGGCCCGAATAGGGTCTGCCCCTTGAAGGGAAGTTAAGTAGCTTATTTATTAAAGTCACGACAGCTGACCATGATATAAGCCATAGCGCTCTGCGCGCCAGTATAGTAAAAAACAGAATTCTTAGCCGTTAGTCTAGTCAAATGAACAAGGCATCAGAAAACAAAGGAATTGGCTAGCATAAGCTTGTCAAATATATTCATCCAATGGAGTCGCTTAACTGTAAAGCCTCATCAAGAGACTCAACCCAGAACGCCGCAGCAGCAGTGACAGAAGCAATGTATGCAAGGGGCTGCAGGATAAAACCCTGTTGAATAAACATTTTTTATCCATTGGATCTAAAAAGCACAACTGTCCTCGTCAGAGGTAGTGGTACGCTTAGCTAGAGTAGAAACTCTTCTCTCCACCTTAGGAACTGTCTGCCAGATGTCCCGTGTGGTGGTAACTATTAGAAAACATTCTTCTAAAAAATAGGAGGGGAAGAGAACGGCACACCTGGTCTATCCCATTCCTTATTAAAAATTTTTTAGTAAACCTCTTTAGGTATTGGAAAAACATTAGTACACACCGGCACTGCATATTATTTATCCAGTCTACACAATTTCTCTGGCCCTGCTATTGTACACATTCATTCAGAGCAGCCAAAGCCTCCCTGAGCAACAAGTGGAGGTTCTCAAGCATAAATTTTAAATGTAGAAATATCAGAATCAGGTTAAATCATCTTCCCTGAGTAAAAAAAAAAATCACCCACAGACTAAGCATATTGTGAGGTAGTATCATACATGGTTCTTAAAGCGTCTGTATGCTCTGTATCTACCCCCAGAGCTAACTGCTTTCCTTTAATTTCAGGTAGTCTGACTAATACTGCTGCCAGAATATTATTCACCACCTTTGCCATGTCTTGTAAAATAAACGCTATGGGCGCCCTTGATGTACTTGGCGCCATTTGAGCGTGAGTCCCTGAAGCGGGAGTCAAAGGGTCTGACACGTGGGGAGAGTTAGTCGGCATAACTTTCCCCTCGACAGAATCCCCTGGTAAAAGAAACGCTATGGGTGCCCTTGATGTACTTGGCGCCATTTGAGCGTGAGTCCCTAAAGCCGGAGTCAAAAGGTCTGACACGTGGGGAGAGTTAGTCGGCATAACTACCCCCACGACAGAATCCTCTGGTGATAATGTTTTTAAAGACAAAAAATGATCTTTATTGTTTAACATGAAATCAGTACATCTGGTACACATTCTAAGATGGGGTTCCACCATGGCTTTAAAACATAATGAACACAGAGCTTCCTCTATGTCAGACATGTTAGAACAGACTAATAATGAGACTAGTAAGCTTGGAAAACACTTTAAATCAAGTTAACAAGCAAATATATAAAACGTTACTGTGCCTTTAAGAGAAACAAATTTTGTCAAAATTTGAAAAACAGTGAAAAAAAGGCAGTAAAACAAACGAAATTTTTACAGTACATGTAATAAGGTAACAGAGCATTGCACCCACTTGCAAATGGATGATTAACCCCTTAATGCAAAAAACAGATAAAAAAAAATTAAAAAAAATGACATAGACGTTTTTAAAAACAGACACAACAAACTGCCACAGCCAACAGTGGGAAGCTTCAGTTAACTGTTTCTATGCAAAATTTAAGCCAGCCATGTGGAAAAAACTTAGGCCCCAATAAGTTTTATCACCAAACATATGTTAAAAAACGATTAAACATGCCAGCAAACGTTTTAAAACACATTTTTATAAGAGTATGTATCTCTATTAATAAGCCTGATACCAGTCGCTATCGCTGCATTTAAGGCTTTACTTACATTACTTCGGTATCAGCAGTATTTTCTTAGTCAATTCCATTCCTAGAAAAATATTTTACTGCACATACCTTATCTGCAGGAAAACCTGCACGCCATTCCCCCTCTGAAGTACCTCACTCCTCAGAATGTGTGAGAACAGCAAACTGATCTTAGTTACGTCTGCTAAGATCATAGAAAAACGCAGGCAGATTCTTCTTCCAAATACTGCCTGAGATAAACAGCACACTCCGGTGCCATTTAAAAATAACAAACTTTTGATTGAAGAATAAACTAAGTAGAAAGCACCACAGACTCTCACGACCTCCTATCTATGTTGAGGCTTGCAAGAGAATGACTGAATATGGCAGTTAGGGGAGGAGCTATATAGCAGCTTTGCTGTGGGTGGACTCTTGCAGCTTCCTGTTGGGAAGGAGAATATATTCCATAAGTAATGGATGATCCGTGGACTGGATACACTTAACAAGAGAAAAAATATCCAATACTGGGCTAGATTACAAGTGGAGTGCAAATGTTTGCACCCAAGCGATTTGGGGGTTTGCGTTCATCAGACTTACTGCTCTTTGAAAGTAAATGTGATTTACGCTAGAATCATTACTACGACTTCAGAGCTCTGGTTAACTGTTTCGCAAACATAAAAGTTGCACAAAACACATCAAAAATACATTATAGAGTACACTTACACTCAAATTTACAATTAGGGGCATATTTATCAAGCTCCACATGGAACTTGATGCCCCATGTTTTTGGCGAGCCTTCAGGCTCGCCAGAAACACAAGTTATGAAGCAGCGGTCTAAAGACCACTGCTCCATAACCTGTCCACCTGCTCTGAGGAGGCGGACAGACATTTTGGGAAATCAACCCGATCGAATACCCCCTGCTACCGATTGGCCGCAAATCTGCAGGGGGCAGCATTGCACCAGCAGTTCACAAGAACTGCTGGTGCAATGATAAATGCAGAGAGCTTATGCTGTCAGCATTTATTGATGTGCAGCAGACATTATCCGCAATATCGGATCATGTCCGCTTGTACGTTCTTAAATAGGCCCCTTACACTCAAATTTAATCTAATAAAATTATTTAAAATTATTTAAAAAAAATATTGTACACAAAAATTATAAAGTCTCAAAGATATAACAGTGCATTGGAGCCCTTTGCCATTAAGTATATGAAAACATTTAATGCTATGCAATATTCATATTTAATAAAGGTTTTAACTATGTATTTACTGTAAGTGTTTCACATTCTAATGTTCTGCACATATGTTCTATGTATTTATAAAAATATATTCCTATATATATATTTGTATGTCTATACCTATTTATAATCATGTATGTGTGTGTGTATATATATATATATATATATATATATATATATATGCAGCAGAAAAGGAAATGTTGCAAGCAGCAGTTTTAGTGGTAAAAACACACGCCTAGTCAAATTAAAAAACAAAATAATTAGAGACCTCTCCTCCTGGAAGAACAAGCCTCTATCTTGGTTAGGAAAAACTGGGGTCATAAAAATGAACATCCTCCCGCGTATACTTTACATACTACAAACACTCCCAATAATTATCCCAAGGGACTTCCTTCCACAGCTTCAAAAATTGCTCGAGCAGTTTATATGGAACAACATTAAACCCCGAATCCCAAGAAAAATGCTTTACATGTCTAGAGATAATGGGGGATTGGGCTTCCCTGAATTAGCAACTTACAGACAGGCAATTTTCCTGCAGAGAATCGCGGAATGGGCATACAATCCCATACACAAGGCGTGGGTAAGGCTAGATGGCCAACTCCTTAACCTTAACAATACAAGCGTACTAGCGTTCGCCTCACACCTGAAACACCCAAAGATTATTAATAATTATACTATCATTGCAGAAACTCTCAGGGTATGGGACAAAACAGTTAACACTAGCACACACATATCAACAAGATACTCACCTCTTTTGCCCATTATTGAGAATACAGACCTTCCATACTGGGATCTAGGCACACAAATGAGTAGACCTTACAGCCTCTGCGAAGGCTCTTTGCACTTTGCAGTTGTGGGAGGGAAACTACTACCCCAACAAGACATGATAGAGAAATATGGAGCTGTTTTTTCCTCCTGGTTGAGATACAATCAGCTTCAGCATTACCTTGCTCACCATAAAAACAGAGAGAATTTCATGTTAGCACTGACTACATTTGAAATGTTATGCACTACAAGTAAACCAGCTAGACGATTAATCTCATTGATTATATAAACTCCTTCTAGCGCCCCTGGGGTCTGCTCTTCCCTCCTACACAGAGGCTTGGTGTAGGGATCTAGGCAGGGACATTGACGAAGATATGTGGCTCAGGTCCTTTAAGCTAGCTAAGCGTTCCTCCATCTCCGCTAATGTACAGGAAATACATCTAAAACTCACCAGCAGATGGTACTTGACTCCAACAAGAATACACAAATGTTTTCAATCAGCTAGCCCTATGTGTTGGAGGGACTGTGGAGAACATGGCACGCTCCTACACATATGGTGGGAATGCCCAAAAATAAAGGACTTCTGGCGTGGGGTAACTAGCCACATGACAGACAAGCTACAAATTACTATACCTAACACTCCAGAGGCGACCCTCCTATTTCATTTGCCTGTGATCAAAACACTGCACACAAGAGCGCTGATGCTGATAATGCTCACAGGAGCTAAAAAATTAATAACCAGGAGATGGAAATCAGGGATTGTCCCAAGTCTGGATGAATGGGCTTCCACGGTGGACAAGTTACTTATATTGGAGAGATTCCACTACCTTAAAATTAATCAGATAGATACACATGAGATGATGCTGGCCACTTGGAGGGGCACGGGTTTGTGAATAAGATAGATCTGAAAGTGGCAGTGTTGGAAGTACATTATCCAGCCCCCCCTACCACTTCCCTCCCCCCCCCCACTAAATGAAACCCTCCCCCTCCATTATCCCCTTCCCCGTATTTAAATTTTTTTTTTTTTTCCGTTTGCTGTTTTAGTTATGGTATAAGTGAGACCAATAAGTTAGGAGGAGAATGAATGAAAAAGTAAAAACTATAGCAAGCTTGTTAAATAAAGAAGTTTATTGTAATATGCATAATTAGGTGGATAATACACTGTTAAATGTATATTTGTACGATACAGTTTTGACTACAATTGATACAGTACATATTGAAGAATTATATTATGATATGTTCCCACTGTATGCATACCTTGTTATCAAAAACAATCAATAAAGCTTGTTTTATAAAAAAAACACACGCCTAGATTTAGAGTTCTGCAGCCAAAGGGGTGCGTTAGCTACACGTGCTTTTTTCCCCCCGCACCTTTTAAACAACGCTGGCATTGAGAGTTCTCAGAAGGGCTGCGTTAGGCTCCAAAAAGGGAGCGTACAGGCATATTTACCGCCACTGCAACAGTCAATACCAGCAGTGCTTACGGACGCGGCCAGCTTCAAAAATGTGCTTGTGCACGATTCCCCCATAGGAAACAATGGGGCAGTTTGAGCTGAAAAAAACCTAACACCTGCAAAAAAGCAGCGCTCAGCTCCTAACGCAGCCCCATTGTTTCCTATGGGGAAACACTTCCTAAGTCTGCACCTAACACCCTAACATGTACCCCGAGTCTAAACACCCCTAGCCTTACACTTATTAAAACCTAATCTGCCAACCCCGCTATCGCTGACCCCTACATATTATTTTTAACCCCTAATCTGCTGCTCCGTACACTGCCGCAACCTACGTTATCCCTATGTACCCCTAATCTGCTGCCCCTAACACCGCCGACCCATATATTATATTTATTAACTCCTAATCTGCCGCCCCAACGTCGCCGCCACCTGCCTACAATTATTAACCCCTAATCTGCCGACCGGACCTCACCGCTACTCTAATAAATGTATTAACCCCTAAAGCTAAGTCTAACTCTAACCCTAACACCCCCCTAAGTTAAATATAATTTTATTCTAACTAAATAAAATAATTCTTATTAAATAAATTAATCCTATTTAAAGCTAAATACTTACCTGTAAAATAAACCCTAATATAGCTACAATATAAATAATAATTATATTGTAGCTATTTTAGGATTTATATTTATTTTACAGGCAACTTTGTATTTATTTTAACTAGGTACAATAGCTATTAAATAGTTAAGAACTATTTAATAGTTACCTTGGTAAAATAATTACAAAATTACCTGTAAAATAAATCCTAACCTAAGTTACAATTAAACCTAACACTACACTATCAATAAATTAATTAAATAAACTATCTATAATTATCTACAATTAAATCAACTAAACTAAATTACAAAAAAACCAAGATTACAAGAATTTTAAACTAATTACACCTACTCTAAGCCCCCTAAAAAAATAACAAAGCCCCCCAAAATAAAAAATGCCCTACCCTATTCTAAAATAAAAATTTACAGCTCTTTTACCTTAACTTAAATTAACAGCTCTTTTACCTTACCAGCCCTTAAAAGGGCCTTTTGCGGGGCATGCCCCAAAGAAAACAGCTCTTTTGCATTTAAATAAACATACAATAACCCCCAACATTACAACCCACCGCCCACATACCCCTAATCTAACCCAAACCCCCCTTAAAAAAACCTAACACTAAGCCCCTGAAGATCTTCCTACCTTGTCTTCACCACGCCGGGTATCACCGATCCGTCCAGAAGAGGGTCCGAAGTCTTCCTCCTATCCGGCAAGAAGAGGTCCAGAAGAAGCTCTGAAGTCTTCATCCTATCCGGCAAGAAGAGGACATTCGGACCGGCAAACATCTTCATCCAAGCGGCATCTTCTATCTTCTTCCATCCGGTGCGGAGCGGGACCATCTTGAAGCAGCCGACGCGGATCCATCCTCTTCTTCCGATGTCCTAAGTCCGAATGAAGGTTCCTTTAAATGATGTCATCCAAGATGGCGTCCCTCGAATTCTGAGGCGCCTCTGTGTTCTTCTATTTGCAGTTCGGAATTAAGGTAGGAAAAATCTGATTGGCTGATTGAATCATCCAATCAGATTCAAGTTCAATCCGATTGGCTGATCCAATCAGCCAATCAGATTGAGCTTGCATTCTATTGGCTGATCGGAACAGCCAATAGAATGCAAGCTCAATCTGACTGGCTGATTGGATCAGCCAATCGGATTGAACTTCAATCTGATTGGCTGATTCAATCAGCCAATCAGATTTTTCTACCTTAATTCCAATTGGCTGATAGAATCCTATCAGCCAATCGGAATTGAAGGGACGCCATCTTGGATGATGTCCCTTAAAGGAGCCTTCATTCATCGTTAGTCATCGGGAAGAAGAGGATGGCTCCGCCTCGGCTCCTCTGAAGATGGCTCCGCTCCAGATGGATGAAGATTGAAGACGCCGATTGGATGAAGACTTCAATCGGATGGAAGACCTCTTCAGCGCCCCTTGGATGATGACTTCAATCGGATGGAAGACTTCTTCATCCTTGGATGATGACTTCTGCCGCTCCGGATCTCCTCTTCGGTTCCATTGGTGGGTCAGCTGGCTGAAGATGGCTAAAGGTAGGATGTTCTTCAGGGGGGTAGTGTTAGGTTTATTTAAGGGCTGTTTGGGTTAGAGTAGGGGTATGTGGGTGGTGGGTTTTAATGTTGGGGGGTTGTATTTTTATTTTACAGGCAAAAGAGCTGTTTTCTTTGGGGCATGCCCCGCAAAAGGCCCTTTTAAGGGCTGGTAAGGTAATAGAGCTGTTAACTTTTTAATGTAGAATAGGGTAGGGCATTTTTTTTATTTTGGGGGGCTTTGTTATTTTATTAGGGGGTTTAGATTAGGTGTAAGTATCTTAAAATTGTTGTAATATTTTTGAAATGTTTGTAACTTATTTTTTTTAATTTTTTGTAACTTAGCTTTTTTATTTTTTGTACTTTAGTCAGTTTATTTAATTGAATTTAATTGTAGTTATTTGTAGCTAATTTATTTAATTAATTTAATGATAGTGTAGTGTTAGGTTTAATTGTAACTTAGGTTAGGATTTATTTTACAGGTAATTTTGTATTTCTTTTAGTTAGGTAGTTATTAAATAGTTAATAACTATTTAATAACTATTCTAAATAGCTAAAATAAATACAAAGTTACCTGTAAAATAAATATAAATCCTAAAATAGCTACAATGTAATTATTAATTACATTGTAGCTATCTTAGGCCTAGATTTGGAGTTTGGCGGTAGCCGTGAAAACCAGCGTTAGAGGCTCCTAACGCTGGTTTTAGGCTACCTCCGGTATTTGGAGTCACTCAAAAAAGGGTCTAACGCTCACTTTTCAGCCGCGACTTTTCCATACCGCAGATCCCCTTACGTAAATTGCGTATCCTATCTTTTCAATGGGATTTTTCTAACTCCGGTATTTAGAGTCGTGGCTGAAGTGAGCGTTAGAAATCTAACGACAAAACTCCAGCCGCAGAAAAAAGTCAGTAGTTAAGAGCTTTCTGGGCTAATGCCGGTTCATAAAGCTCTTAACTACTGTACTCTAAAGTACACTAACACCCATAAACCACCTATGTACCCCTAAACCGAGGTCCCCCCACATCGCCGCAACTCAATTAATTTTTTTTAACCCCTAATCTGCCGACCGCCACCTACGTTATCCTTATGTACCCCTAATCTGCTGCCCCTAACACCGCCGACCCCTATATTATATTTATTATCCCCTAACCTGCCCCCCACAACATCGCCGCCAGCTACCTACAATAATTAACCCCTAATCTGCCGACCGCAAAGCGCCGCTACTGAAGTTATCCTTATGTACCCCTAATCTGCTGCCCCTAACACCGCCGACCCCTATATTATATTTATTAACCCCTAATCTGCCCCCCTCAACGTCGCCTCCACCTGCCTACACTTATTAACCCCTAATCTGCCGAGCGGACCGCACCGCTACTATAATAAAGTTATTAACCCCTAATCCACCTCACTAACCCTATAATAAATAGTATTAACCCCTAATCTGCCCTCCCTAACATCGCCGACACCTAACTTCAATTATTAACCCCTAATCTGCCGACCAAATCTCGCCACTATTCTAATGTATTAACCCCTAAAGCTAAGTCTAACCCTAACACTAACACCCCCCTAAGTTAAATATAATTTTAATCTAACGAAATTAATTAACTCTTATTAAATAAATTATTCCTATTTAAAGCTAAATACTTACCTGTAAAATAAATCCTAATATAGCTACAACATAAATTATAATTATATTATTGCTATTTTAGGATTAATATTTATTTTACAGATAACTTTGTATTTATTTTAACCAGGTACAATAGCTATTAAATAGTTAAGAACTATTTAATAGCTAAAATAGTTAAAATAATTACAAATTTACCTGTAAAATAAATCCTAACCTAAGTTACAATTAAACCTAACACTACACTATCAATAAATTAATTAAATAAAATACCTACAATTACCTACAATTAAACCTAACACTACACTATCAATAAATAAATTAAATACAATACCTACAAATAACTACAATGAAATAAACTAACTAAAGTACAAAAAATAAAAAAGAACTAAGTTACAAAAAATAAAAAAATATTTACAAACATAAGAAAAATATTACAACAATTTTAAACTAATTACACCTACTCTAAGCCCCCTAATAAAATAACAAAGACCCCCAAAATAAAAAAATGCCCTACCCTATTCTAAATTACTAAAGTTCAAAGCTCTTTTACCTTACCAGCCCTGAACAGGGCCCTTTGCGGGGCATGCCCCAAGAAGTTCAGCTCTTTTGCCTGTAAAAAAAAACATACAATACCCCCCCAACATTACAACCCACCACCCACATACCCCTAATCTAACCCAAACCCCCCTTAAATAAACCTAACACTAAGCCCCTGAAGATCATCCTACCTTGTCTTCACCTCACCGGGTATCACCGATCGGTCCTGGCTCCAAAATCTTCATCCAACCCAAGCGGGGGCTGGCGATCCATCTTCCGGCAGCTGAAGAGGTCCAGAAGAGGCTCCAAAGTCTTCATCCTATCCGGGAAGAAGAGTAGATCCGGACCGGCAACCATCATCTTCCAAGCGGCATCTTCTATCTTCATCCGATGAGGACCGGCTCCATCCTGAAGACCTCCACCGCGGACCCATCTTCATCCGGCGACATCCAACTGAAGAATGACGGTTCCTTTAAGGGACGTCATCCTTCAGTTGGACGTCGCTGGATGAAGATGGGTCCGCGGTGGAGGTCTTCAGGATGGAGCCGGTCCTCATCGGATGAAGATAGAAGATGCCGCTTGGAAGAAGATGGTTGCCGGTCCGGATCTACTCTTCTTCCTGGATAGGATGAAGACTTTGGACCCTCTTCTGGACTTCTTCAGCCATCGGATGATGGATGTCTAGCCCCCTCTTGGGTTGGATAAAGATATCGGAGCCAGGACGGATCGGTGTGATACCGGGTGAGGTGAAGAGAAGGTAGGAAGATCTTCAGGGGCTTAGTGTTAGGTTTATTTAAGGGGGGTTTGGGTTAGATTAGGGGTATGTGGGTGGTGGGTTGTAATGTTGGGGGGTGGTATTGTATGTTTTTTTTTACAGGCAAAAGAGCTGAATTCTTTGGGGCATTTCCCCCGCAAAGGGCCCTGTTCAGGGCTGGTAAGGTAAAAGAGCTTTGAACTTTAGTAATTTAGAATAGGGTAGGGCATTTTTTATTTTGGGGGGCTTTGTTATTTTATTAGGGGGCTTAGAGTAGGTGTAATTAGTTTAAAATTGTTGTAAGATTTTCCTTATGTTTGTAAATATTTTTTAATTTTTTGTAACTTAGTCCTTTTTATTTTTTGTACTTTAGTTAGTTTATCAATACATTAATTAAATACAATATCTACAAATAACTACAATGAAATAGTGTAGTGTTAGGTTTAATTGTAGGTAATTGTAGATATTTTATTTAATTAATTTAATGATAGTGTAGTGTTAGGTTTAATTTTAACTTAGGTTAGGATTTATTTTACAGGTAATTTTGTTATTATTTTAACTAGGTAACTATTAAATAGTTCTTAACTATTTAATAGCTATTGTACCTGGTTAAAATAATTACAAAGTTACCTGTAAAATAAATATTAATCCTAAAATAGCTATAATATAATTATAATTTATATTGTAGCTATATTAGGATTTATTTTACAGGTAAGTATTTAGCTTTAAATAGGAATAATTTATTTAATAAGAGATAATTAATTTTGTTAGATTAAAATTATATTTAATTTAGGGGGGTGTTAGTGTTAGGGTTAGACTTAGCTTTAGGGGTTAATACATTTATTAGAATAGCGGTGAGCTCCAGTGGGCAGATTAGGGGTTAATAATTGAAGTTAGGTGTCGGCGATGTTAGGGAGGGCAGATTAGGGGTTAATACTATTTATTATAGGGTTAGTGAGGCGGATTAGGGGTTAATAACTTTATTATAGTAGCGCTCAGGTCCGGTCGGCAGATTAGGGGTTAATAAGTGTAGGCAGGTGGAGGCGACGTTGTGGGGGCAGATTAGGGGTTAATAAATATAATATAGGGGTCGGCGGTGTTAGGGGCAGCAGATTAGGGGTACATAGGGATAATGTAAGTAGCGGCGGTTTACGGAGCGGCAGATTAGGGGTTAAAAATAATATGCAGGGGTCAGCGATAGCGGGGGCGGCAGATTAGGGGTTAATAAGTGTAAGGTTAGGGGTGTTTAGACTCGGGGTACATGTTAGAGTGTTAGGTGCAGACGTAGGAAGTGTTTCCGCATAGCAAACAATGGGGATGCGTTAGGAGCTGAACGCGGCTTTTTTGCAGGTGTTAGGTTTTTTTTCAGCTCAAACAGCACCATTGTTTCCTATGGGGGAATCGTGCACGAGCACGTTTTTGAGGCTGGCCGCGTCCGTAAGCAACTCTGGTATCGAGAGTTGAAGCTGCGTTAAATATGCTCTACGCTCCTTTTTTGGAGCCTAACGCAGCCTTTATGTGGACTCTCAATACCAGAGTTATTTTTATGGTGCGGCCAGAAAAAAGCCGGCGTTAGCTACGCGGGTCCTTACCGACAAAACTCTAAATCTAGCCGTTAGGGTTTATTTTACAGGTAAGTATTTAGTTTTAAATAGGAATAATTTATTAAAGTATAGTGTAGTGTTAGGTGTAATTGTAACTTAGGCTAGTTTTTATTTTACAGGTAAAGTTCTCTTTATTTTAACTAGGTAGCTATTAAATACTTAATAACTATTTAATAGCTATTGTACCTAGTTAAAATAAATTGAAAATTGCCTGTAAAATAAAAATAAATCCTAAGATAGCTACAATATAATTATTATTTATATTGTAGCTATATTAGGGTTTATTTTACAGGTAAGTATTTAGTTTTAAATAGGATTAATTTAGTTAATAAGAGAAATATTATTTAGATTCATTTAATTAATATTTAAGTTAGGGGGGTGTTAGGGTTAGGGTTAGACTTAGGTTTAGGGGTTAATAATTTTATTACAGTGGCGGCGGTGTAGGGGGGGGCAGGATAGGGGTTAATAAATGTATTATAGGTGGCGACGGTGTAGGGGGGCAGATTAGGGGTTAATAAGTTTAATATAGGTGGCGGCGGGGTCCGGGAGTGGCGGTTTAGGGGTTAAACAATTTAATTAGTTGTGGCGGGGTACGGGATCGGCAGGATAGGGGTTAATAACTTTATTATAGGTGGCGACGGTGTAGGGGGGGCAGGATAGGGGTTAATAAATTTATTATAGTGGCGGCGGTGTAGGGGGGGCAGGATAGGGGTTAATAGGTATAATGTAGGTGGCGGCGGGGTCCAGGAGTGGCGGTTTAGGGGTTAATACATATTTTATAGTTGCGGCGGGGACCGGGAGCGGCGGTTAAGGGGTTAACATATTTATTATAGCTTGCGGTGGGCTCCGGTAGCGTCGGTTTAGGGGGTAATACATTTATTTAGTTGCGGCGGTGTAGGGGGGACAGATTAGGGGTGTTTAGACTCGGGGTACATGTTAGGGTGTTAGGTGTAGACAGCTCCCATAGGAATTAATGGGATGTCGGGCAGCAGCGAACATGAACTTTCGCTATGGTCAGACTCCCATTGATTCCTATGGGATCCGCCGCCTCCAGGGCGGCGGTTTGAAAACCAGGTACGCTGGGCCGGAAAAGTGCCGAGCGTACCTGCTAGTTTTTTGATAACTAGCAAAAGTAGTCAGATTGTGCCGAACTTGTGTGCGGAACATCTGGAGTGACGTAAGAATCGATCTGTGTCGGACTGAGTCCGGCGGATCGAAGATTACGTCACTATATTCTAATTTTGCCAGTGTCTAGGGCTTGATAACTAAGGCGAATCAGACTCGTCACAAATACGCTGCGGAATTCCAGCGTATTTGAGGTTGACGGCTTGATAACTAGGGGCCTATGCCTTTTCACAGAAAAAAAATATCCTGTAGCATATCAGTCTGATCCTGCCCAAAGATAGTCCAGCGCCGAAATACCAGGCAATTTTTCTCTGAACAAGAGAAACAACAACCCTAGACGATCGTTATGCACCCTGAGTTGCAATAGAAATGAACAGGCATGGAAGTTATTCTAGCTTTTGTTCTATCTCAGGAGTGCTGTTCTCTCTCTTCTGATATTTATGCAAATTACTCTTGGGTCTCCCTAAGAGTAATGGGGGAAACCAGACTTGGACTCCTTGCACACATGCCCTTAGAGTATCACTTCCACTGTTGCTAAATATACAACAGGCACATTCACCATTTAACAACACATTTATTTTTTATTCCACACTAGCGCTGATCATTACCCATTTTTTCTATGTTTAATCATTTTTTCCTTTAGATTCAGATGCAAGTGTTCTTTCACTAAACTAATTTTCACATTATTTACTTTATTTATTCTATAATATACATCACATTTTTGAGTCTTTTCTGTTATTAGATAGCTTGATATCCAAATGAGCGATACATTTAGTGAACGCTCATCAAGAATCACCAGACAGAGAGCAATTAATCTCATTGAAACTCCACCCCTGATGCTGAGCCCATTGACAATCCAGAACCAATTTTTAAAAAAATTAGAAAAATGTTTAGAACAAGAGGCAAAAGATTGGCAGTATTTGTTATTGTGAGATAACTATATTTTACACAATATTGTTCCAAGAGGATTAAGATTTTTTAAAATCCTGGCATTCGATTTAGAAGTAGAGCTCACCACTGAATAGGAAACAGCACTCCATGAGTGCTCTATTAATTTGGTTAAAATTCTAATTAAATACAGGGAACAGCGTCTTTAGAAAACAAAAAAGAAATTTCAGACATTATTACAAATATTCAACCTTATAAAGAGGAAGAATTTTGGCAAAACTGTAATAAAAACATACAATTACGTATAGAGAAATTAGAAAAGGAATTTCAATGTACCAAACATAAAAAACTAATTAGAGACATAGAGGATTTCAAGGAGAATAGGGTTTATACCTATTAAAACAAAAATACTAGTAATGAGATTGTGTACACAGAAAGCCAGGTGGCTCCTAATGAACAACAGCTTCCTCATTCCACTCATACTCACACCACCAAAACCCCTGTATTCACTAATACACCAAATAGAACACACAGGTTCCAAAATGGCAATTATCAAAATAAGAGCCATGATTATAAATATATTGCCGCTCAACATATTAATAGTAATCACCATGACAACTGGAGATTTAGAAATACACAACATAGAAATAACTCCTATAATAGAAACTATACTAATAACCGGAGACATAGAAACGAGACCCCCAATAATGCCACTCACTATAATAATAATAATAACAATTATAATCACACAGAAAAGAAAAAGAAAACTTTATATCTCATAATAGATTTGATGTGTTTAACTATGATAATCAAGAATACATTGACTGGGAGACACAAGAGGCTAAACCAAAAGAATCAGGGAATAGACACCATGATTTTTTAGGGGTTCGTCAGGATCAAAACACCCAGAAACAACATCCCCATACATACGAACACATCAGGGAAAATATGCCCCTAACACCAAAACCACCAAGGCTAAGACTACAAAAAAGAACTCAAGAAATAGAAGAGGAACAAGAGCAGGGAGATGAATAGACATCAAGAGCAAAGGATTTAGATAAAAACTAAAACTGATATTTTTAATCTGGCAGGAATCCCTCTTGAAAATTCTGACATCAAACTATTGAGTGAAGGTTTGGATTATGCCCCTTAAAAACTACCCAATAAGTTTGAAGCCTATTTGGACATCCACAAATACATCAGAAAACTCACTCTTAAGCGATATTACTTAAAAAATTCAGAAAACCACACAATCCTGAACACATTGAATATAGTGATTTAGACACCCTTAAAATTCTAACGGCTAGATTTAGAGTTGGGCGGTAGCCGTCAAAACCAGCTTTAGAGGCTCCTAACGCTGGTTTTTACCGCCCTCTGGTATTTGGAGTCAGTCAGGAAAGGGTCTAACGCTCACTTTACAGCCGCAACTTTTCCATACCGCAGATCCCCTACGCCATTTGCGTATCCTATCTTTTCAATGGGATCTTTCTAATGCCGGTATTTAGAGTGGTGGCTGAAGTGAGCGTTAGAAATCTAACGACAAAACTCCAGCCACAGAAAAAAGTCAGTAGTTAAGAGCTTTCGGGGCTAACACCGGTTTATAAAGCTCTTAACTACTGTGCTCTAAAGTACACTAACACCCATAAACTACCTATGTACCCCTAAACCGAGGTCCCCCCACATCGCCGCCACTCTATTACATTTTTTAACCCCTAATCTGCCGACCGCACACCACCGCCACCTACGTTATCCCTATGTACCCCTAATCTGCTGCCCCTAATACCGCCGACCCCTATATTATATTTTTTAACCCCTAATCTGCCCCCCCCAATGTCGCCGCCACCTACCTACACTTATTAACCCCTAATCTGCTGAGCGGACCGCACCGCTACGATAATAAAGTTATTAACCCCTAATCCGCCTCACTCCCGCCTCAATAACCCTATAATAAATAGTATTAACCCCTAATCTGCCCTCCCTAACATCGCCGACACCTAACTTCAAGCATTAACCCCTAATCTGCCGACCGGAGCTCACCGCTATTCTAATACATTTTTTAACCCCTAAAGCTAATTCTAACCCTAACCCTAACCCCCCCCTAACTTAAATATAATTTAAATCTAACAAAATAAATTAACTATTATTAAATAAATTAATCCTATTTAAAGCTAAATACTTACCTGTAAAATAAACCCTAATATAGCTACAATATAAATTATAATTATATTGCTGCTATTTTAGGATTAATATTTATTTTACAGGCAACTTTGTAATTATTTTAACCAGGTACAATAGCTATTAAATAGTTAATAACTATTTAATAGTTACCTAGTTAAAATAATTACAAAATTACCTGTAAAATAAATCCTAACCTAAGTTACAATTAAACCTAACACTACACTATCAATAAATAAATTAAATAAAATACATACAATTACCTACAATTAAACCTAACACTACACTATCAATAAATTAATTAAATAAAATACCTACAATTATCTACAATTAAACCTAACACTACACTATCAATAAATTAATTAAATACAATACCTACAAATAAATACATCTAAATAAACTAACTAAAGTACAAAAATAAAAAAAAACTAAGTTACAAAAAATAAAAAAATATTTACAAACATTAGAAAAATATTACAACAATTTTAAACTAATTACACCTACTCTAAGCCCCCTAATAAAATAACAAAGCCCCCCAAAATAAAAAAATGCCCTACCCTATTCTAAATTAAAAAAGTTCAAAGCTCTTTTACCTTACCAGCCCTTAAAAGGGCCCTTTGTGGGGCATGCCCCAAAGAATTCAGCTCTTTTGCCTGTAAAAGAAAAATACAACCCCCCCAACATTAAAACCCACCACCCACATACCCCTAATCTAACCCAAACCCCCCTTAAATAAACCTAACAATACCCCCCTGAAGATCATCCTACCTTGTCTTCACCACACCGGTTATCACACCGATCCGTCCTGGCTCCGAAGTCTTCATCCAAGCCCAAGCAGGGGCTGGCGATCCATAATCCGGCTGAAGTCTTCTATCAAGCGTCGGCTGAAGAGGTCCAGAAGAGTCTCCAAAGTCTTCATCCTATCCGGGAAGAAGAGGAGATCCGGACCCGCAACCATCTTGATCCAAGCGGCATCTTCTATCTTCATCCAATGACGAACGGCTCCATCCTGAAGACCTCCAGCGCGGATCTATCCTCTTCTTCCGACGTCCAACTGAAGAATAAAGGTTCCTTTAAGGGACGTCATCCAAGATGGCGTCCCTCGAATTCCGATTGGCTGATAGGATTCTATCAGCCAATCGGAATTAAGGTAGGAAAATTCTGATTGGATGATGGAATCAGCCAATCAGATTCAAGTTCAATCCGATTGGCTGATTGGATCAGCCAATTAGATTGAGCTCGCATTCTATTGGCTAATCGGAACAGCCAATAGAATGCAAGCTCAATCTGATTGGCTGATTGGATCAGCCAATCGGATTGAACTTGAATCTGATTGGCTGATTCCATCGGCCAATCAGAATTTTCCTACCTTAATTCCGATTGGCTGATAGAATCCTATCATCCAATCGGAATTCGAGGGACGCCATCTTGGATGACGTCCCTTAAAGAAACCTTCATTCTTCTGTTGGACGTCGGAAGAAGAGGATAGATCCGCGCTGGAGGTCTTCAGGATGGAGCCGTTCGTCATCGGATGAAGATAGAAGATGCCGCTTGGATCAAGAGGGTTGCGGGTCCGGATCTCCTCTTCTTCCCGGATAGGATGAAGACTTTGGAGCCTCTTCTGGACCTTTTCAGCCGACGCTTGATAGAAGACTTCAGCCGGATTATGGATCGCCAGCACCTGCTTGGGCTTGGATGAAGACTTCGGAGCCAGGACGGATCGGTGTGATACCCGGTGTGGTGAAGACAAGGTAGGATGATCTTCAGGTGGGTAGTGTTAGGTTTATTTAAGGGGGGTTTGGGTTAGATTAGGGGTATGTGGGTGGTGGGTTTTAATGTTGGGGGGGGGGTTGTATTTTTCTTTTACAGGCAAAAGAGCTGAATTCTTTGGGGCATGCCCCACAAAGGGCCCTTTTAAGGGCTGGTAATTTAAAAGAGCTTTGAACTTTTTTAATTTAGAATAGGGTAGGGCCTTTTTTTTATTTTGGGGGGCTTTGTTATTTTATTAGGGGGCTTAGAGTAGGTGTAATTAGTTTAAAATTGTTGTAATATTTTTCTAATGTTTGTAAATATTTTTTTATTTTTTGTACTTTAGTTAGTTTATTTAAATGTATTTATTTGTAGGTATTGTATTTAATTAATTTATTGATAGTGTAGTGTAGGTTTAATTGTAGGTAATTGTAGGTATTTTATTTAATTTATTTATTGATAGTGTAGTGTTAGGTTTAATTGTAACTTAGGTTAGGATTTATTTTACAGGTAATTTTGTAATTATTTTAACTAGGTAACTATTAAATAGTTATTAACTATTTAATAGCTATTGTACCTGGTTAAAATAATTCCAAAGTTACCTGTAAAATAAATATAAATCCTAAAATAGCAGCAATATAATTATAATTTATATTGTAGATATATTAGGGTTTATTTTACAGGTAAGTATTTAGCTTTAAATAGGATTAATTTATTTAATAAGAAATAATTTATTTCGTTAGATTTAAATTATATTTAACTTAGAGGGGTGTTAGTGTTAGGGTTAGAATTAGCTTTAGGGGTTAATACATTTATTATAGTAGCGGTGCGATCCGGCGGCAGATTAGGGGTTAATGTTTGAAGTTAGGTGTCGGCAATGTTAGGGAGGGCAGATTAGGGGTTAATACTATTTATTATAGGGTTATTGAGGCGGGAGTGAGGCGGATTAGGGGTTAATACATTTATTATAGTAGTGGTGCGGTTCGGTAGGCAGATTAGGGGTTAATTATTGTAGGTAGGTGGAGGCGACGTTGTGGGGGGCAGATTAGGGGTTAATAAATATAATATAGGTGTCGGCGGTGTTAGGGGCAGCAGATTAGGGGTACATAGGTATAATGTAGGTTGCGGAGGTGTACGGAGCGGCAGATTAGGGGTTAAAAAAATATGCAGGTGTCTGTGATAGCGGGGTTGGCAGATTAGGGGTTAATAAGTGTAAAGTTAGGGGTGTTTAGTCTCGGGGTACATGTTAGGGTGTTAGGTGCAGACATAGGAAGTGTTTCCCCATAGTAAACAATGGGGCTGCGTTAGGAGCTGAACGCTGCTTTTTTGCAGGTGTTAGGTTTTTTTTCAGCTCAAACAGCCCCATTGTTTTCTATGGGGGAATCGTGCACGAGCACGTTTTTGAAGCTGGCCGCGTCCGTAAGCACCGCTGGTATCAAGCGTTGCAGTGGCGTTAAATATGCTCTACGCTCCCTTTTTTGGAGCCTAACGCAGCCATTCTGTGAACTCTAAATACCAGCGGTATTTAAAAGGTGCGGGGAAAAAAAAGCACGCGTAGCTAACGCACCCCTTTGGCCGCAGAACTCTAAATCTAGCCGTAAGAAATTTAGAAAGTAAAAATAATCCTATAAACCAAAATGAGACTGAGATACACACAACTGATTTCATGTATTTATCAATTTATGATACAGAACCTGAAATTGTAATGCTTGTGGGATATTCCACTAACAGACCGAACTCGGCCAGTAGTCTTGCTATCCCAGCATCGAGACGGAATTATAGGGAATATCCCAGAGCAGACAAAGTTCGCAAGATGAGGTAAGCGGCACTCACCACAGGCAAGATAGTACTCTGTGGTAACAGGAAGGAAATCAGGGATAGACTACCAGAAAAGTCAGGCAGGCAGGGTTCGGAAACAGCAAGGCAGTCCAGAGGTAAACCACTAGGATGGTCAGGCAGACAGGGTTTGGTAACAGTAAGGTAATCCAGAGGTAAACCACTAGGATGGTCAGGCAGGCATGGTTTTGAACAGTAAGACAGTCCAGAGCAATAGTAGTCAGACAGGCAGGGTTCAGCAGCAGTATATCAATCCAGCAGTTAAGGGGTAAACAGGCAGGGTAGTCAGACAAGCAGAGTTCAGCAGCGATATAACAGTCAGCATATAGCAACAATAACAACCAGGATAACAGAAAGTAACACCTATACTTGGGCACAGGTGAATGTAAGTGAAGTACTTACAAATCTGCAGCGTACACGCCACAGGAGGAATCCAGGAAGGAGGGAGTGTGCAGCGATGACGTCACCGCCACACGCAGACAGAAGCCGACTCCCCCCTAGGCAACAAACAGCAAACGCTGTGTCCCTAGCAACAGCTAGAGTGGCACAGCACAACAGAAATCTCTCACTTTAATTTTTTAAAAAAGTTATTTTTACCCGGTAGGATTACAAGGGGATCAAATCCCCAGTTTTTCAAAACTTGTACTAAAGGATTTAAATTCAGCTTTCTCTTCTCATTGTATTTTGTACTAAACAAATACAATGATAACCTTAGTAAACCTGAAAGAATATCCCTTAAAAAGTTATCTGACAACAGAGACATAATCAACAGGTCAGCTGACAAAGGCGGAGGGATTATTATACAAGCCAGAACAGATTACTTGAAAGAAGCATCCATTTTACTCAGTAACACTTATACATCTAAAACTTTGGATAGAGACAACACTTTCAATTTCACTAAATAGTTCCATCAACTTCTTATTAAAGCTAAAAATAAAGATGTACTCAATGATGATGAATTTTTCTTCCTATATGAACAAAACCCAAATATTTCTATTTTTTACCACCTTCCCCTCATAAGGACCCTATTAACCCACCTGGTAGATCTATCGTCTCGGGTATAGGGTCCTTATGTGATAACCTATCCCAGTATGTTGATTTTTATCTACAGCCCTTAGTGATTAAAACAAATTCATATATCAAAGACACATCTGATGCTATCAAACGTTTTGAAGGGATATAGTGGGAATGTGATTTCTGGTGGGTCACTTTTGATGTTTCAGCACTCTACACCAGCATCCCTCATGATTCTGAAGTATAGTTTGTCCACAAAGAATTGCAAGGGTGGTCTATTCCACAAGAACATATTAGTTTTCTTAGCAAAAGCATTAGATTCATACTCAAACATAATTATTTTGTGTTCGAGGGCAAATTTTACCTCCAAACCCAAGACACAGCGATGGGGACAACTTTCGCCCCATCCTATGCAAACATATATATGCATAATTTTGAAAAAGCATATATATGGAATGACTTACATAGGAAAAAGCATATATATGGAATGACAATGTAGGAAAAATAATTTATTACTATCGTTATATTGATGATATCATTATTTTATGGAAAGGATCTTGTGAGGAAATACAGGCATTTCATCAGTACATCAATTTGAACACATTTAACTTAAAGTTTACTGGAAATTGGTCCCAAGAAAAAATAGACTTTCTAGACATCATCCTTTTTAGTGATAGTTCCAATAGAGTGTCTGTTACTTACTTTAGAAACCCCACTGCAAAAAATAGCTTCATCAATGCCAAAAGTGCCCATAGGACTAACTGGATTAAAAACATACCTTTTGGCCAATACTTAAAGGGATATGAAAACCAAACATTTTCTTTCATGATTCAGATAAAATATGCAATTTTAAGCAATTTTCTAATTTACTCCTATTACCAATTTTTCTATGCTGTCTTGGTATGCTTTGTTGAATGATCTGCAATGCACTACTGGTTTCTAACTAAGCACATGGGTGAGCCAATGACAATCAGTATATATATACAGGGAGTGCAGAATTATTAGGAAAATTAGTATTTTGACCACATCATCCTCTTTATGCATGTTGTCTTACTCCAAGCTGTATAGGCTCGAAAGCCTACTACCAATTAAGCATATTAGGTGATGTGCATCTCTGTAATGAGAAGGGGTGTGGTCTAATGACATCAACACCCTATATCAGGTGTGCATAATTATTAGGCAACTTCCTTTCCTTTGGCAAAATGGGTCAAAAGAAGCACTTGACAGGCTTAGAAAAGTCAAAAATAGTGAGATATCTTGCAGAGGGATGCAGCACTCTTAAAATTGCAAAGCTTCTGAAGCGCGATCATCGAACAATCAAGCGTTTCATTCAAAATAGTCAACAGGGTCGCAAGAAGCGTGTGGAAAAACCAAGGCGCAAAATAACTGCCCATGAACTGAGAAAAGTCAAGCGTGCAGCTGCCAAGATGCCACTTGCCACCAGTTTGGCCATATTTCAGAGCTGCAACATCACTGGAGTGCCCAAAAGCACAAGGTGTGCAATACTCAGAGACATGGCCAAGGTAAGAAAGGCTGAAAGACGACCACCACTGAACAAGACACACAAGCTGAAACGTCAAGACTGGGCCAAGAAATATCTCAAGACTGATTTTTCTAAGGTTTTATGGACTGATGAAATTAGAGTGAGTCTTGATGGGCCAGATGGATGGGCCCGTGGCTGGATTGGTAAAGGGCAGAGAGCTCCATTCCGACTCAGACACCAGCAAGGTGGAGGTGGAGTACTGGTTTGGGCTGGTATCATCAAAGATGAGCTTGTGGGGCCTTTTCGGGTTGAGGATGGAGTCAAGCTCAACTCCCAGTCCTACTGCCAGTTTCTGGAAGACACCTTCTTCAAGCAGTGGTACAGGAAGAAGTCTGCATCCTTCAAGAAAAACATGATTTTCATGCAGGACAATGCTCCATCACACGCGTCCAAGTACTCCACAGCGTGGCTGGCAAGAAAGGGTATAAAAGAAGAAAATCTAATGACATGGCCTCCTTGTTCACCTGATCTGAACCCCATTGAGAACTTGTGGTCCATCATCAAATGTGAGATTTACAAGGAGGGAAAACAGTACACCTCTCTGAAGAGTGTCTGGGAGGCTGTGGTTGCTGCTGCATGCAATGTTGATGGTGAACAGATCAAAACACTGACAGAATCCATGGATGGCAGGCTTTTGAGTGTCCTTGCAAAGAAAGGTGGCTATATTGGTCACTGATTTGTTTTTGTTTTGTTTTTGAATGTCAGATATGTATATTTGTGAATGTTGAGATGTTATATTGGTTTCACTGGTAAAAATAAATAATTGAAATGGGTAGATATTTGTTTTTTGTTAAGTTGCCTAATAATTATGCACAGTAATAGTCACCTGCACACACAGATATCCCCCTAAAATAGCTATAACTAAAAACAAACTAAAAACAACTTCCAAAAATATTCAGCTTTGATATTAATGAGTTTTTTGGGTTCATTGAGAACATGGTTGTTGTTCAATAATAAAATTAATCCTCAAAAATACAACTTGCCTAATAATTCTGCACTCCCTGTATATATATATATATATATATATATATATATATATATATATATATATATATATATATATATATATATATATATATATATATATATATATATATATAGCAAAACTTGAGCTGAATCCAACGGACGGTCTCCGTGATGCAAGAGGATCTAAAACACAGCAGGCACAACAGGATTTTAAACAATCCATTTTAATGAAAATGATGGAGAAAAACCAGACGTTTCGGCTCTAACACAAGCCTTTTTCAATGGTGTTAAAACCGGACATAACAAACAGCACACTAGCTCTAATTTAAATACCCACCCATCCCTGTGCACTCACCAATCAGACCGGCAATCTGCAACACAACCCCAAGCAACAAACAGACCGGGTGCCAAACAACTGCTGATCGGAGCAGACGCGAGGTGATGTCATCATGCTCACTACATCTCTGTCGATCGCTGGAGCTCTGGTTGCCATAGGGACAGAACGTAAACACCAGTTTACTAGCTCCCTGAGGCACTGCAAGCGGGCGGAGCCACAGATGTGCGGCTGACAGTTGTGACATACAAACTGGTGCCGTAAATAGGGGACCAAAAAAACCACACACACACATATATATATATATATACACAAAGAAACGGTATCCAAATATTGTAAACAGTGAGGACCCAAATCATAGTCCTATATATACTACTTAGTATTTGAAAAAAACTAAAGAGCTGGCACCGCCATCTATACCCCAGGGTATCAAGGCAGGGTAGCAACATAGGGGGTAACAACCCTAAACAATCAACTTGTAGGATATAGTTATATAGGTCTATCAGAGTGGGCGGATATCCCCTCTATAGAAATTTTCGGGACATATCTTCCAGTTGTTTCTCTTTGCGGGAGTCATCCGTATTGTTGCGGACGACCCACAGGAGCTGGGAGGAACTAGCCCCATCCTTTTGAAATTTCGGATGGAAACTATCATAATGGAGGATCGAATTTCTAGAGAGGGGATATCAGCCCACTCTGATAGACCAACAGTGTCTCAAAGCTAGGAACTGGACACAGGACTTAGTAACCACTAGGAAAACTGTGATTGAACAGCCCAAATGGCTGAATTTCCTGACCACATATACTCCTGGTTCTAAGCTGGTTCATGATGTTATTAAAAAGAACTGGATAATGCTCTCTAAGGACACGAGCCTTCCCTTTGTTGATACTCTGATACCACGTTTGGTATACAAGAGAGCGAGTAATCTTAGGGATTTATTAGTGCTCAACTATCCGACACTGTGATGACAAACAGATGTGGCTCCCCAAAGGCAAACCGGGATGTTATAAATGTGGTAACTATGTTACATGTAGCAATCTTATTACGGGAAACTCATTTCAGCATCCACATACCAATAGATGTTTCAAGATTAACCACAGGCTTACATGCACCTCAGAATTTGTCATCTATGCTATCATTTGTCCCTGCTCGAGATATTACATTGGTAAGACGGTGACGTCGTTCAGGGAACGTCTGGCAAATCATAAAACTGCTATACGCCAGGCCCTTGATAACGGATGTTCGGAGCAGCCTGTGGCACATCACTTCTTAACTGCAGGACATACAGTCTACTCTCTCCGAACAATGCTCATTGATCATGTGCCCCATCATCGGTGGGGTGGGGACAGAGGTCAAGCCTTACTAAGGTTGGAGGCGCGTTGGATATTTACTGTGGACACTGTTGCCCCCTGGGGTCTCAATACAAATATAGACTTTGGCTGTTGTTATAAGTCTAGATAAGCCATATTCAAATGGGAGTCATCCTTATTCTGTTTCTACCTACTCCTTTAGTTTATGATACACCTATATAACTATATCCTACATGTTGATTGTTTGGGGTTGTTACCCCTATGTTGCTAGGCTGCCTTGATACCCTGGGGTATAGATGGTGGTGCCAGCTCTTTAGTTTATTTCAAATACTAAGTAGTATATAGGACTATGATTTGGGTCCTCACTGTTTACAATAGTTGGATACCGTTTCTTTGTATATATATATATATATATATATATATATATATATATATATATATATATATATATATATATATGTTTTTTGGGCCCCTATTTACGGCCCCACTTTGTATGTCACAACTGTGAGCCGCACATCTCCTTTTAGATCCAATTCTAAGACCTAGCCTTGGAGAAGCAACTACAATTTAAAAAGGCCAAAATCTGAAAAATATCCTTGTTCCGAGTAAACTAAAATCAAAATCAGCTATTGAGAAACAACTCAACTGGCTTATGAATAAGAAAGGCACATTCAAATGTGAGAAAGCAAAATACACTAATTGCTTACCCAAATTTCATAATTCTGATAATACTGCCTCATTCGATATTAAATTCAGGAGCAACTGTGACTGCACATATGTGGTGTATCTTTTAGAATGTGGGTGTGGCCTATTTTATGTAGGACACACCAAACGTCACATTAGAACTAAGGTCAATGAACACATCTACAGTATCAAAGAGAACTTTTCCAAACACAGTGTACCTAAACACTTCTCTGATTTCCATAGGAGTGATCCCAGAAACACTTAAAGGGACAACCCAAAAAAGTTCTCTGATGATTCAAGTAGAAAATACAATTTTAAACAACATTCCACTTTTCTTGTACTATCTAATTTGCTTCATTCCTTATATATCCTTTGTTGAAGAAATAGCAATTCACATGTGTGAGCCAATCACACGAGGCATCTATGTGCAGCAACCGATCAGCAGCCACTGAGCCTATCTAGATATGCTTTTCAGCAAAGTATATCAAGAGAATTAAGCAAAGTAGATAATAGAAGTAAACTAGAAAGTTGTTTAAAATTGTATTTCTTTCATGTAATTGGCAAGAGTCCATGAGCTAGTGACGTATGGGATATACAATCCTACCATGAGGGGCAAAGTTTCCCAAACCTCAAAATGCCTATGAATACACCCCTCACCACACCCATAATTCAGTTTTACAAACTTTGCCTCCTATGAAGGTGGTGAAGTAAGTTTGTGCTAAGATTTCTACGTTGATATGCGCTTCTCAGCATTGTTGAAGCCCGATTCCTCTCAGAGTACAGCGAATGTCAGAGGGACGTGAAGGGAGTATCACTTATTGAATATGATGATTTCCCTAACGGGGGTCTATTTCATAGGTTCTCTGTTATCGGTCGTAGAGATTCATCTCCTACCTCCCTTTTCAGATCGATGATATACTCTTAATTTACCATTACCTCTACTGATAACTGTTTCAGTACTGGTTTGGCTATCTGCTATATGTGTATGGGTGTCTTTTCGTAAGTATGTTTTTTATTACTTAAGACACCTCAGCTATGGTTTGGCACTTTATGCATTTATATAAAGTTCTAAATATATGTATTGTACTTATATTTGCCATGAGTCAGGTTCATGTATTTCCTTCTGCAGACTGTCAGTTTCATATTTGGGGACTATAAACATTTTTTTAAGAAATATATTTCTTACCTGGGGTTTAGTCTTTATTTCAATTGACTACTTCTTGCAAATTGCGGGTGGTATTAGGCCCGTGGGTGCGTCAAATGCTAAACTTTATTGCGTCATTCTTGGCGCGAGAATTTTTTTGGCGTGAAAAATACTTATGATGTAGGATGCAACTTCGTCATTTCCGGCGTCATACTTGACACCGAGACCTTACACACGGTTGCGTCATTAGTGACGCAAGTGTGTCTTTTCCGGTTATTATTGGCACCAAAAAAGTTTTTAGTTACGTTGTGCGTCATACTTGGCGCCAAACTTTTTCATTATTTCAATACCCCATTGATGTTTGCCTCTTGCCTCTTGCTGCCTGACATCAGTTCTACCAAAGCTAAGTGCATTTGTTTTAAAATTGTAGAAATTATTTTGCCAAATGTCATTTGTAATAGTTGTCATGATAAACTTTTACATGCAGATAGTGTATCCATCAGTATTAGTACATTACCAGTTGCAGTTCCTTCAACTTCTAATGTGCATGATATACCTGTAAATTTTAAAGAATTTGTTTCTGATTCTATCCTGAAGGCTTTGTCTGCATTTCCACCTTCTAATAAACGTAAAAGGTCTTTTAAAACTTCTCATTCAGTTGGTGAAATTTCAAATGACCAACAACATAATAATTTATCCTCTTCTGTTGAGGATCTATCTGATACAGAAGATCCTTCCTCAGACATTTACACTGACAAATCTACTTATTTATTGAAAATAGAGTATATGCGTTCTTTATTAAAAGAAGTGTTAATTACTTTGGATATTGAGGTAACCAGTCCTCTTGACGTTCAGTCTAATAAACATTTAAATGCTGTTTTTAAACCTCCTGTGGTTTCTCCCATTCCTGAGGCTATTTCTGATATGATTTCTAAGGAATGGAATAAGCCAGGTGCTTCTTTTATTCCTTCTTCAAGGTTTAAAAAATTGTATCCGTTACCAGCAAAATCTATAGAGTTTTGGGAAAAAATCCCCAAAGTTGATGGGGCTATTTCTACTCTTGCTAAACGTACCACTATTCCTATGGAAGATAGTACTTCCTTTAAGGATCCTTTAGATAGGAAGCTTGAATCTTATCTAAGGAAGGCCTATTTATATTCAGGTCATCTCCTCAGACCTGCAATTTCTTTGGCTGATGTTGCGGCTGCATCAACTTTCTGGTTGGAGAATTAGCGCAACAAGAATTGGATTCTGACATATCTAGCATTATTCGCTTACTGCAACATGCTAATCATTTTATTTGTGACGCCATTTTTGATATTATCAAAATTGATGTTAGATCCATGTCTTTAGCTATATTAGCTAGAAGAGCTTTGTGGCTTAAATCTTGGACTGGGTGTTCCCCGAATCTCCTTAAACATACTGTGCAGGATCCATTTCCTTACACCATCTAACATATTAGCACAAATCAATACGTAACTTGCTACAACGAATTTATACAGGCAATCATCTCCATGTAGCACTGAATCTTAGCTACATTACAGGAAACAGAAACAAAATAGAAACATTTTCCTCTCCTGTAACATTGTTAACAGGATACATCTGATACATTGTTTCACCAACTGTTGCGATCTAGAAATAAACTGATCTTTGGTACAAGACTGCTGCCTGACACATATAAACTCTTATTGTTTTCAATGTTTCCAATGTTTTAAATTAATTTTTAATATATATCGATTCATACAATCTATTTTTTTAGTCTCTCTTGCGTACTCCTTTTAAACTTGATTCAATTATTAAATATGATTTTATCCTTTTCCCACTCACTTTCTATCATTTGTTTAGCCTTTTATTGAGTATCTACTCTTTTCTAGTGTAATGCTAAGTGTATATATATATATATATATATATATATATATATATATATATATATATATATATAAATGTATAAAACACCTTTTGCACTACCTTCAAAAAGTTGTTATTACATTTTTCCCTTTAAGATTGTGTTGAGAATTTTTCTTATGTATGAAATAACTCATTGTCAATTTATACATATGTTTATTTTTTATCTTGCTTCTTTGATATTTGACGTTACATGTATTGAACTTAGTTTAGTCTGACAGATTTATCAGGCAATCCGCTATCACTTTAAATATGGATAATTTAAGGAGAAGCTGAATGTCCAATTCATATCCGACTACTCACAGATCACCTCTCTTGAGAAAGCCCAACCGCTGTTCGGGAGAAACGCGTTGAAGAAATACCACGCACCTGACGTCCTGGAAATTGCATACACACGCTGAAATATCAACTGTTCCTGTGGGGACTTTATCCACGTGAGCTGCTTAACACTATTGCACTCCAAGTGCCCCATATACGGACTGTGGCCCGGCGTGATCTGCATGATCTTTTTGACATAAAGGCGCTTTTTATCTTTTCATCTGGTGAGTGCAATCTATTGTATTGTGCACTCTCTTTTTTGTCCAACAAAATCACTTGAGTCAGAGCCGTGCTGTGTTTCTGGGTTTTCTTTTCAGCTCTTCTTACTCCAGACCGGTTTAAGGAAATCCCGGTCTTCTAAAAGCTGCTCTCTGCATCCTGATGGGTGAATACTTATTTCTCTAATCACGATTGCCATTTACCTAACACCGGACGAGTTCCCTGCAGCTCCATCCTGAAATCTACGGCTGGTAACTATATACCATTGTTTTGTTTTAACCGAAAGACCTGCACTTCGTTTTATACAAAGACATCATTTTATACAAAGACTTATCATTTTATACAAAGACTTATCATTTGAGACTTTGTTTCATCAATATTTTGAGACATTTTAGTTATATTTTGAGACTTTTCAGTTATTGTATAATTTTCTAACTTGTGTTTTTCAATTGCATATTTTATTTTGCACATTCCATATATTTTTTTCTAGTATATCCAGGATTTTTTATACCAAGTGCACCAATTAGGTCATTTAGGTTTGTTGCAACATCCTATACTTTGTATCCACATATAAGTATCACTTCCACGGTTGCTAAATATACAACAATCACATTCAGCATTTACCAACACACATTTTATTTTTTATTCCACACTTGCGCTGATCATTACCCATTTTGTCTTACAAACATATAGATATTTAGATATGTATATTTATGTATCTCTTTGCTGTCCTTTTTTTCCCTTCTATCACCTAAGTCCTCATATATTTGAGCCCTTATAATTTTTCTATGTAATGGTTTTCAAAATCTTTTTCATAAGATAGTGTATTTATGAGTGTAACTGTCCTTTTAAATGTATTTTTGATGTATTTTGTGACACTTTTTATTCAAGCATAATAGACGCACGTTAAATTAAATTGCACTCGAGCGAACATGTTTACTTTTAATTTGTAATACGCCTGCTACTTACGATGTGTGGAAACATCTGGGATAAACCTCTTATGTCTCACGCAACAGTTAGCACACCACTCGTAATCTAGCCCTTATTGTGAAATACAAACTTTTTAATCAATATTTTTTTAAATAAAATGATAAAAAAGTAATATTTTTCCCTGTCTGTAAGTAGAAATCTTCTCTGCTTGTGTCTTTGGTCTGATTTTTGTCCTCTACAATGCAAATAATAGTCTATATTTATTTGAAACAACAAATATTACCTGATTATAGCACTGTACTATCATTTTTAGGGTACTATTTATGCAAACGTATTTAAAATAATATAAAACTACCTTTATGTTGTATGTATATAAGCTGTATTATGCCATGTAAATATTCCCTAAATGACATAAGATATTGTTGTCTACACTTGGTCCCATCTCCTCTCCAAACTGTCCCACTTTAAAGATGAAAATATTCTAAAATCCAAACCTTTACTGGTCCCAAGCAGTATGGATATAAGGGTTTTCTATATGTAATCACTATTTTTTTAAATTGTATATTCATGACTATATTTTATGGAACAAATATTGTACTTAGATTCTATAAAAAAAAAAAAATTCTGCCAAATATAATATTTATAACCTTTGCATTGCTTTTTGACAACCCTTAGGTGTGCTTCTGGAAAAGTTCCCACGCAAATATTTTATATTTTTTTAGCATTAATGGATCCTTTTGAAAATAGCAAAGCTTATTGAACTTCACGTAGCACAATAGAAATTAAATATTTAGAAAATAAATTCTCACATAATGCAGAGTCAGCAGATAATTACAGGTTTGCCACTGCATAGTAATGAAGGTTTTATGAGTACAGTTGTCATCATCTCGGTAGTATAATTATGAATTACAAAACAAAAGCGTCAGTTGTGTGTTAGAAGTAAAGTAGGAGGTTTTTTTTTGTCCTTATAAATCATTGTATCCCTTTTCTGTCTGTGAAAGACAAATACAAAAATATATATTACTACATGAAGATAAAAGAATAATAATAATCAATCATGAAGAATGAAGTGTTGGTGGAGTAAGTAGAATAACAATGATTAATGGTTTAAACAATAATCCATTGTATTTGACAGGTTGTGGAAAGCCACAAGATGTCTAGCTACTAAACAGAATTCAACAGAATGGAACACTGAAGTTAAATGTAATATTTAAAGGGACAGTCTAGTCAAGATTAAACTTTCATGATTCAGATAGGGCATGAAATGTTACACAACTTACCAACTGACTTTTAACATTAAATTTGCTTTGTTCCCTTGGTGGTATTTTTGAAAAGCTAAACCTAGCTAGGCTCAAACTGATTTCTAAACCGTTGAAAACCGCCTCTTAGCTCAGAGCATTTTGAAAGTTGTTCACAGTTAGACAGTATTAGTTCATGTGTGTCATATAGATAACATTGTGCTCACTCCTGTGGAGCTATTTAGGAGTATGCACTGATTGGCTAAACTGCATGTCTGTCAAACACACTGAGATAAGGGGGCAATCTGCAAAGGCTTAGATTCAAGGTAATCACAGAGGTAAAACATATATTAATATACCTGTGTTGGTTATGCAAAACTGGGGAATGGATAATAAAGGGATTATCTATCTTTTTAAACAATAACAATTCTGGTGTAGACTGTCCCTTTAAAATGAAAATTAAAAATGTTCATATTGGCATTGAGTTGATTATAGAAATTACAGAAATGCACTACTTAGAGCTAGCTGAACACACCCGGTGAGCATATGAGGTGCAGTCACCAATCAGCATCTATCTCCCAGTAGTGCACTGCTGTTCCTGGGCCTATCTAGGTATGCTTTTAAGCAAAGGGTATCAAGAGGAAATAAAGCAAATTAGTAAATTAGAAAGTCATTTAAAATTGTATGCTCTATCATGAGTCATGAAAGAAAATGTTTATGTTAAAATGTCCCTTTAAAGGGACAGTAAATGCCTTGATATTTTAATATAAAATATTTCGATATGCACAATGAAACAACTTGGCAATACATTTTAAATATTTATTGTGTCCCCTTTGTATGTAATTTAGCTCTGAAAGTTGAGCAATTTCACATTTTCAGAATTTGATATGCACACTTCTGACATCTCATGGCTAACTCTCGGCTAGATTACGAGTTGTGCGTTATGAGTGAAAAAGCAGCGTTATGGCTCTTTTTTACTACCGCTGCTATTACGAGTCTTGTAGGTATAGCTGTACCGCACACCTTTTTGGCCGTAACGCAACGTAACTACCGCACCTTTCAAAAAGTCCTTTTTCAATGGGACTTCCATAGCGCCGGTATTACGAGTTATGCCTGGGAGGCCAAAAAGTGAGCGGTAGAGCCTATACCGTCAAGATTCATACCGCCATCTAAAGTCAGTAGTTATGGGTTTTGGCCTACAAAGCTGTAACATAAATCTCATAACTAAAGTGTTACAAAGTACACTAACACCCATAAACTACCTATTAACCCCTAAACCGAGGCCCTCCCGCATCGCAAACACTATAATAAAAATATTAACCCCTAATCTGCCGCTCTGGACATTGCCGCCACTATAATAAACATATTAACCCCTAAACTGCTGCACTCCCACATCGCAAAAACTAGTTAATCATTATTAACCCCTAATCTGCCGCACCAATGTCACCGCCGCCACTATACTAGTTATTAACCCCTAAACCTAACCCTAACCCTAAGTCTAACCCTAACTCCCCTAACTTTAATATAATTAAAATAAATCTAAATAAAAATTACTATCATTAACTAAATAATTCCTATTTAAAACTAAATACTTACCTATAAAATAAACTAATAGTTACATTGTAGCTATCTTAGGTTTAATTTTTATTTCACAGCTAAGTTTGTATTTATTTTAACTAGGTAGACTAGTTAGTAAATAGTTATTAACTATTTACTAACTACCTAGTTAAAATAAATACAAATTTACCAGTAAAATAAAACCTAACCTAAGTTACACTAACACCTAACATTAACTAAATTACAAAAAAACCCCACTAAATTACACAAAATAAATAAGAAATTATCAAATATTTAAACTAATTACACCTAATCTAATAGCCCTATCAAAATAAAAAAGCCCCCCCCCCAAAATAAAAAAACCCTAGCCTAAACTAAACTGCCAATAGCCCTTAAAAGGGCCTTTTTGCGGGGCATTGCCCCAAAGAAATCAGCTCTTTTACCTGTAAACAAAAATACAAACAACCCCCCAAAACAGTAAAACCCACCACCCACACAACCAAATCCTATCTAAAAAACCTAATCTCCCCATTGCCTTGAAAAGGGCATTTTTTTATGGGTAATGTCCTTAAAGGGCATTTAGCTCTTTTTCCTTGCCCTAACCCCTAATCTAAAAATAAAACCCATCCAATAAACCCTTAAAAAAACCTAACACTAACCCCTGAAGATCCACTTACAGTTTTTGAAGACCGGACATCCATCCTCATCAAGCCGGGAGAAGTCTTCATCCAAGCGGCAAGAAGTCATCCTCCAGGCAGGCAGAAGTCTTCATCCAGATGGTATCTTATATCTTCATCCTTCCGACGTGGAGCGGCCCCATCTTCAAGATAACCGACGCGGAGCATCCTCTTCTTTCGATGGTTCTTCAAGAATGAAGGTTCCTTTAAATGACGTCATCCAAGATGGCGTCCCTTAACCCCTTAATGACCACAGCACTTTTCCATTTTCTGTCCGTTTGGGACCAAGGCTATTTTTACATTTTTGTGGTGTTTGTGTTTAGCTGTAATTTTCCTCTTACTCATTTACTGTACCCACACATATTATATACCGTTTTTCTCGCCATTAAATGGACTTTCAAAATATACCATTATTTTCATCATATCTTATAATTTACTATAAAAAATATTATAAAATATGAGGAAAAAATGGAAAAAAACACACTTTTTCTAACTTTGACCCCCAAAATCTGTTACACATCTACAACCACCAAAAAACACCCATGCTAAATAGTTTCTAAATTTTGTCCTGAGTTTAGAAATACCCAATGTTTACATGTTCTTTACTTTTTTTGCAAGTTATAGGGCTATAAGTACAAGTAGCACTTTGCCATTTCCAAACCACTTTTTTTCAAAATTAGCGCTAGTTACATTGGGACACTAATATCTTTCAGGAATCTCTGAATATCCATTGACATGTATATATATTTTTTTTAGAAGACATCCCAAAGTATTGATCTAGGCCCATTTTGGTATATTTCATGGCACCATTTCACCGCCGAATGCGATCAAATAAAAAAATTATTTTACTTTTTCACAAATTTTTTCACAAACTTTAGGTTTCTCACTGAAATTATTTACAAACAACTCATGAAATTATGGAATAAATGGTTGTAAATGCTTCTCTGGGATCCCCTTTGTTCATAAATAGCAGACATATATGGCTTTGGCTTTGCTTTTTGGTAATTAGAAGGCTGCTAAATGCCACTGCGCACCAACCGTGTATTATGCCCAGCAGTGAATGGGTTAATTAGGGAGCATGTAGGGAGCTTCTAGGGTTAATTTTAGCTCTAGTGTAGTGTAGTAGACAACCCCAAGTATTGATCTAGGCCCATTTTGGTATATTTCATGCCACCATTTCACCGCCAAAAGCAATCAAATAAAAAAAAATTGTTCACTTTTTCAAACTTTAGGTTTTTCACTAAAATTATTTACAAACAGCTTGTGCAATTATGGCACAAATGGTTTTAAATGCTTCTCTGGGATCCCCTTTGTTCATAAATAGCAGACATATATGGCTTTGGCGTTGCTTTTTGGTAATTATAAGGCCGCTAAATGCTGCTGCGCATCACATGTGTATTATGGCCAGCAGTGAAGGGGTTAATTAGGTAGTTTGTAGGGAGCTTGCAGGGTTAATTTTAGCTTTAGTGTAGAGATCAGACTCCCACCTGACACATCCCACCCCCTGATCCCTCCCAAACAGCACTCTTCCCTCCCCCACCCCACAATTGTCCCCGCCATCTTAAGTACTGGCAGAAAGTCTGCCAGTACTAAAATAAAAGGTATAAAAAAAAAAAAAAAAATTTTTTTTTTAAGCATATTTACATATGCTGCTATGTAGGGTCCCCCCTTAGCCCCCAACCTCCCTGATCCCCCCAAAATAGCTCCCTAACCCTCCCCCTCTGCCTTATTGGGGCCATCTTGGGTACTGGCAGCTGTCTGCCAGTACCCAGTTTGCAAATAAAAATGTTTTATTTTTTATGTTTTACTTTTTGTTTCTTTAGTGTAGCTTCCCCCCCACAGTCCAATACCCCACCAGCCAAACCGATCACCAAAAAAACCATATTAACCCCTTTGATCCCCACTTCTAACATAAACATTTTCTGTAGGTAGTGGTTCCCACCCGCTCCCTCCCCGTGCACGCGCCCGCCCGGCCTCCCCGTGCATGCGCGCGCGTCCGTGCGCGTCCCCCCGGTCGTCCCCGCCCCCGATCCCGCCCCCCTCTGCATCACAAAGGCCATCGATGGCCGCCACCCACCTCCCATACCGGCTCCCACCCACCAACGAACGTAGCCGTTAATGTCCGGTGCAGAGAGGGCCACAGAGTGGCTCTCTCTGCACCGGATGGCTACAAATGGTTATTGCAGGATGCCTCGATATCGAGGCATCACTGCAATAACCGGAAAGCAGCTGGAAGCGAGCAGGATCGCTTCCAGCTGCTTTCCAAACCGAGGACGTGCAGGGTACGTTCTCAGGCAGTAACTGCCTTTTTTTTGAGGACGTACCCTGCACGTCCTCGGTCATTAAGGGGTTAAATTCTGATTGGCTGATAGAATTAATAACTATTTACTAACTAGTCTACCTAGTTAAAATAAATACAAACTTAGCTGTGAAATAAAAATAAAACCTAAGATAGCTACAATGTAACTATTAGTTATATTGTAGCAAGCTTAGGGTTTATTTTACAGGTATTTTGTTTTAAATAGGAATTAGTTAGGTAATAATAGTAAGTTTTATTTAGATTTATTTGAATTATATTAAAGTTAGGGGTGTTAGGGTTAAGGTTAGACTTAGGGTTAGGGGTTAATATATTTATTTAGTGTTAGTGATGTGGGAGGCCAGAGGTTTAGGGGTTAATAACTTTAGTATAGTGGCGGCGGCGACGTTGGGGGGCGGCAGATTAGGGGTTAATAAATTTATGCAGGTTGTGGCAACATTGAGGGCGGCAGATTAGGGGTTAATAAGTGTAATGTAGGTGTCAGCGATGTCGAGGGCAGCAGATTAGGGGTGTTTAGACTTGGAGTTTATGTTAGGGTGTTAGGTGTAAACATAACTTTTCTTTCCCCAAAGGAATCAATGGGGCTGCGTTACGGAGCTTTACGCTCCTTTATTGCAGGTGTTAGGCTTTTTATTAGCCGGCTCTCCCCATTGATGTCTATGGGGAAATTGTGCACGAGCACGGAAAACCAGCTCAAAGCAGCGTTGGTATTTGTGTGCGGTATGGAGCTCAACGCAACAATATTGCCTGCTAACGCTGGGTTTTTGCAAAAAGGTGAGCGGTGGAAATAACTTGCAAGTTATTACAGAGCCACTCATAACGCAAAACTCATAATCTGGCCATCTGCTACGTATTGTACGCTAATTGGCTGTATCAGATACGAACTTCAAAACAATTAATTTTGTAGTAACTTGTGGCTAACCTTGTTGTCTTTGGACAAATGAAAGGTGAAGTTTGGCTATTGAAAAATAACTGCAGTAAAAAGGATGTTAGTTTGTTTAGACCTAGATGAGTGTTTAATGCACGCCCCATCACTCACGTGACAATCACAATCACCGAGCGAGCTCAGAGGTGGTAAAGAGTATAAGAAGAATGGGTCTAATGACCCCTGCTTCTTACATTGCGGAAAGCAGGCTATCAAATCAATGTACAAATAAAAAGTTGAGTTTTTTTTCAAAGAAACAACAACAAACAACTTACTTGTTATCTAGCGAAATAAACACTCTCTCAGTGTAGCTACTCTGTATAGTGATCTAAGGGAGCTGACATGCTGAGAACTGAAGTTGAAGTCAGCCTATTTGGAGAATTGGCAAGAATCAGACTTACTCTTTCTCTAGCATTCACTTCATTAACCTATATATGCCTTCCTGTAGAGAGCCCAGTTTCTGAGGCTGTGACAGGAAGTAATGAAAACTGCACAAGCAAAGTCTTAAAAACAAAATGAAAGGTAAAATAATTAAAAAAAATGATAAAATAATACATATTGCAATGATTTATAGTAAGTAGAAGCCACTGCTTTTATTACAACAATGAAACAGACTGTTTTGTATCCCTTTAAGTGCTAGGCTTAGTTTTAAAGTGTCACCACCTAAAATTATTCTGTACAAACTTTGTAGTCTTTCACTCAAAATATTATTATGCTGATGCAATGCGTGAGCCATTGTTTGTGGTGGGGTATTTTGTTTTTGAGCTGTTGTAGACATTGGGAATCTTGTTGCCCCCTCAGACTTGCCCACTAATAACAATTAACAATGGAGGGATCATGCAAAAATAAATAATAATAATAATAATAATAATAATAATAATAATAATAATAATAATAATAAAAAAACAAAAAATCTAGAGAGCATAGCAATAGGAGAGTATTATACGATAGACCTACTAGAAAAAATATTCATATTGATTTTCATTTTGCTAATGGGAGACACAATGCTTCCTTTTTATATTGACTATATTGTCTGTAACATCTTTATGATTCACAATACCAGTAACAACCGGTAGTCAAAACACAGTAATATGATCAATAAAATAGGTAACAAGCCAGGATAAATGAAGTTCAGTTAAAAGGCCAAAATAGTTGAAATATACACTATATTAACCCCTCAACCCCCAAAACCTCATCACTACACAACCCCTACACTATTTCACCCCAAAACCACCACAATCCCCATTGTAATATTACTCCCCCTCTCTATTTATCCGCAAACCACCACAACCCAATCGCAGTATAACCCCCTACATTATTAACCCTTAAACAGCCACAGCCCCTATTGCAATGAACCCCCTAATCTATTAACCCCTAAGCTGCCACAACCAATCAAATTCTATCGGCTTAATTTTGTTTTCAAATCCGCCAATAGAATTTAAATTTTTATTGGCTATTTTGGAGTTAAATATTGTAGAGGTTAAAAAATGAAAGTTGGGGGTTTATTATTGAAATGTCTTTAGAAACAACATAAAATGTCTAACAAAGCCGGAGGTCCTAAAAGGGTTAAAAAATGCAGAACAGAAAATTAGTCTGAACTGAAATTTTGCCCGATGCACATGTAGAAATAGAAGTGTGACTCAGTACATGCAGAGAGCAGCTGGTACCAAGCAAAACCTGCTGGTAGTCACACTACTCAGACTTGCATAATAATTTGTGGATGCACCTTTTGCATTTATTACAACAGCAAGGGAATACGTCTCTATTAACTTTGCATATCTAGACTTTGGAATTTTATCCCACTCTTCTTTGTTACCACCACCATGCTTCAAAGTCCATATGGTGTTCCTTGAATGATGATGATTCCCACATGATTTAAGTCACTGAATTAACCTTTTGGCAAAATTAAGATGGGCTTTGAAATGTATTTTTGTAAAAAAGGGTTTCCTTCTTGCCACCCTACCCCATTGCCCAGACATGTGCAGAATATGAGAGATGGTGGGTGGTCATATGCAATTAGTGACCTGTACCTGACAGGAATTCTTGTAGCTTCTATCTTCAGTGTTGCTGTTGGCTTCTTGGCATTCTCCCTTATAACTTTTCTTCTTGTCCTCTCATCAACTTTGGTGGGTCATCCTGATCTTTGCAATGTATCTCTGGTGCCACATTTTCTCCACTTATTATTGATGATAGTTTTGACAGTGCTCCATAGTACATAAAGTGCCTTTGATTTTCTTTCATATTCCTCTCCTGACTTTTCATCAATTAGCTCTAGCCGTTTCTTTGGCAACTCTTTGTAGACCATGGTGCTCCCAGTAGAATGCCACCCCAAACAATAAAGCAAATCCTACAGCATCAGCTGACTTTAATCTGGGTATAATCAGAATCAGAGTCTTAGTGTAAAAGAAAGGGAATTCAGCACTCTTTTCAAGTGCCAGTCAAATTTATATAAGTTGCAGTATTAACTGAAGTAACTGAAGGATACATCCTGTCATCATAGCAGATATACACACATCTTATCACCTAACAAAGTACAATACCAAACATAAAAATATATAAAATAAAGTAGAAGCAGCTCTGATGGGAGACTATACATGCAACACCCTGCTGAACCAAACCCTATATACCATAGGTCTTGTCTGGCCAGGTTGAACGTGGGGATCTATGCATGTATAATAATCACAGTGATGGTAGCAACATTACTATTAAATAGCATTTAGAAGAAGAGATCATCTCTTATGCTTTAGCAGTCCAAACTGATTAAATAGAAGGCAATACACAATATATGGATCCATACAGACCAAGGCAAACGTTTCAGTACATGGGCATTCAAGCAGTAAAGCATCCTGAGCTTACCAGCCTGAGAGCAAACTAGGTTAGTAGCATAGCAGAATCTTGGCAAACATCCATATTAGCAGTGTCCCACATCATCTTGAAGCTAGGGAGACCAATAATTGCCGGCATAGGAAGCCTGATGGAAAGAAAATAGCACATATGTTGATTTTTTTTAGGCCTTTTTTGAATACTTTATCTTCCTTCGTTCTTGATACTTCCGACCTCCTTAGAAAACTAGATGGCCTAAGCATAGACAGTGAAACATTACTAGTTTTGCTTGATGTAGAGAGTCTATATTCCTCAATCCCTCATAAGGTAGGTTTGGAGGCATGTGGCCACTTTCTTCAAAGTCGTGGGGTGGCTTATAATGCACATACAGAATTTGTTCTTAAACTAATGGAGTTTATACTTGGCAATAATATATTCTTATTCCATAACCAAGTATATAAACAAGTACGAGGAACATCAATGGGGGCAATGTGTGCCCCCACATATGCCTGCCTCCATCTTGGCGCTTGGGAGAACCAATAAGTCTTTGAACAATACATTAAATATACTGACAAATATCTATAGATCTGGCTGAGACATGTGGACAACATTCTGTTGTTCTGGAATGCTCCTATTGATACATTGTTGCAATTTATTGACAAATTAAATCACAACAATAGAAATAAATTTCTTACTTGTCAGTATGATATTAAATAAATTACTTTTTTTGAATATCAAAATTAAAAAAGAGAATGGCATGATAATTACTGAAAATTATAGGAAACCAACAGCCACCAATAGCCTCCTCCAAGCCTCTAATCACCATCCTGAGGACTTAAAACAAGGGATCCCTGTTGGCCAGTTCCTTTGGATTAGAAGGAACTGCTCAACTAGATCTTCTTTTGACAGACATGCCAATGAGATGAAAGAGAGATTCAGTAGAAAAGGTTACTCTAAGGGATGCATTGACATTGCATATAAAAGAGCAAGTAGCAGCAATAGGGATGCCCTCCTTTATGGAACAACAATATTCCAAGGCTAGTTACTAAATATAACTGTCATTGGAATACAATACAAAGGATATTAAAGGATAACTGGAAACTGCTAGTGGCTGATGATAGACTGGCAGAAGATGTGGGACAATTTCCCATCATCACAGCTCGTCGAGCTCCAAACCTTAGAGATAGACTTATTCATAGTAACTATATAGCATCATCAAAAAATTGGCTATCAGGTGTAAAAATCACAGGCAACTTTCCCTGTGGAAAATGTGTAACGTGTGAGTACAGAGAAAGGACTAAAAGATTTTCTACAAATGGGGAAAATTTTTATAATATTAGATTCTTCTTCAATTGTAACACTGAAGGATTAGTTTATCTCCTTCACTGCTCATGTCCCATTTTTTAAGAGGAGATTCAAAGATAGGATAAGAGAACATAGGGATGATGTCAAAAATAAGAACATGGATAGTAGTATAGCTAGGCATTATATGGAATACCATGAGAGTAACCCAGAGTCACCTAAATTCAGATGGATAGATAAAGGCATAATTAATGGAAGAGGAGGTGACTATGATAACTGTCTGTTAAGGAAAGAGTCAAGATGGATGTATTGCCTAAAACCGTTATTACCTCACGGGCTAAATGAAAAAATAGACTATTATTGTTTTTTAGGGCAATAGTCTATGTAGCTTCTCAACATATACTAATTGTCTATAAATGGTTTAGTAACCTATACAAAACTTGAAAGAAATAATTATATATCCAATATATATATATACTGTATGTATTTCCAGGCCATAATTTAGCATATCGTCTTCCTCTATTCCATGCTATATATACTCGATGATGTCTATAAGACAGATGTGAAATGTTTTTGATTAACTTTATGTGGAGGCAAAGCTATAAAACGCTTACATAAGATAAGTACAAGGATATCCCTTCGTTCCTTTGCTATAATAATTCCAGGTTTGCCAGGTTTAGTGAGCACCATGATAATGCACGGATCTTTGTAATCTTTTAGACTTGATTTTTATTATTTTTCTATGTCAAAAATCACCCAATAATATTTCACCTTTCGTCTGAAGACGTGGCACTCCATCACCAATAAATTTCAGGTGTGCCTGGTGATGTCATTACGCCTCCTTGTTCAGCTAATGGGGGTGAAACACGCATAGGCATGGCTGTGCTGTCTGATGCGGGAGTACTTTCAAACTGATGGTACAAAGATTGAGGCTTTCGCTAATTCAAACTTGCTTCTATGTGAATACCACAGGCAATCGATGATCACTACCAGAGCAAGCACTTATATATGACTCATGTTCTAAAAGGCAAAATTGACATTCAGTCACAAGGAGAGGTATCATATTAGTAATTACTGAGCCGCTAAATGTGGAGCCTGTTTGTATGTGTGGCAGGTGATCCGAGATATACTACGTTGCCTCCTCAGCATATTTTGTGTGCAATACACTGACTACTTTTATCAAGATGATGTGGGACACTGCTAATACGGATGTTTGCCAAGATTCTGCTATGCTACTAACCTAGTTTGCTGTTGCTAATCTCAGGCTGCTAATCGCAGGAAGCTTTACTGCTTGAATGCCTATCTACTGAAATACTTGCCTTGGTCTGTATGGATCCATATATTGTGTATTGCCTTCTATTTAATCAGTTTGAACTGCTAAAGCATAAGAGATGATCTCTTCTACTAAATGCTATTTAATAGTAATGTTGCTACCATCACTGTGATTATTATACATGCATAGATCCCTATGGTATATAGGGTTTGGTTCAGCAGGGTGTTGCATGTATAGTTTCCCATTAGAGCTGCTTCTACTTTATTTTATATATTTTTATGTTTGGTATTGTACTGTGTTGCACTTTGTTAGGTGATAAGATGTGTGTATATCTGCTATGACGACATGATGTATCCTTCAGTTTATTCAAAAATATCTAATAATGCATCTTAAATACATTTGAGTGACCCTTGAAAAGAGTGCTGAATTCCCTTTCTTTTACACTAAGGCCTAGATTTGGAGTTTGGCGGTAGATGGGCTGTTAACGCTACGCGGGCTTTTTTCTGGCCGCACCATAAAATTAACTCTGGTATCGAGAGTTCAAAAAAATGCTGCGTTAGGCTCCAAAAAAGGAGCGTAGAGCATTTTTACCGCAAATGCAACTCTCGATACCAGAGTTGCTTACGGACGCGGCCAGCCTCAAAAACGTGCTCGTGCACGATTCTCCCATAGGAAACAATGGGGCTGTTTGAGCTGAAAAAAAACCTAACACCTGCAAAAAAGCAGCGTTCAGCTCCTAACGCAGCCCCATTGTTTCCTATGGGCAAACACTTCCTACGTCTGCACCTAACACTCTAACATGTACCCCGAGTCTAAACACCCCTACCCTTACACTTATTAACCCCTAATCTGCCGCCCCCGCTATCGCTGACCCCTGCATATAATTATTAACCCCTAATCTGCCGCTCCGTAAACCGCCGCAACTTACATTATCCCTATGTACCCCTAATCTGCTGCCCCTAACACCGCCGACCCCTATATTATATTTATTAACCCCTCACCTGGCCCCCACAACGTCGCCGCCAGCTACTTACAATAATTAACCCCTAATCTGCCGACCGCAAAGCGCCGCCACCTACGTTATCCTTATGTACCCCTAATCTGCTGCCCCTAACACCGCCGACCCCTATATTATATTTATTAACCCCTAATCTGCCCCCCTCAACGTCGCCGACACCTGCCTACACTTATTAACCCCTAATCTGCCGAGCGGACCTGAGCGCTACTATAATAAAGTTATTAACCCCTAATCCGCCTCACTAACCCTATCATAAATAGTATTAACCCCTAATCTGCCCTCCCTAACATCGCCGACACCTAACTTCAATTATTAACCCCTAATCTGACGACCGGAGCTCACCGCTATTCTAATAAATGTATTAACCCCTAAAGCTAAGTCTAACCCTAACACTAACACCCCCCTAAGTTAAATATAATTTTAATCTAACTAAATTAATTAACTCTTATTAAATAAATTATTCCTATTTAAAGCTAAATACTTACCTGTAAAAAAAATCCTAATATAGCTACAATATAAATTATAATTGCATTGTAGCTATTTTAGGATTAATATTTATTTTACAGGCAACTTTGTAATTATTTTAACCAGGTACAATAGCTATTAAATAGTTAAGAACTATTTAATAGTTACCTAGTTAAAATAATAACAAAATTACCTGTAAAATAAGTCCTAACCTAAGTTATAATTAAACCTAACACTACCCTATCAATAAATTAATTAAATAAACTACCTACAATTACCTACAATAAAACCTAACACTACACTATCAATAAATAAATTAAATACAATTTCTACAAATAACTACAATTACATAAACTAACTAAAGTACAAAAAATAAAAAAGAACTAAGTTACAAAAAATAAAAAAATATTTACAAACATAAGAAAAATATTACAACAATTTTAAACTAATTACACCTACTCTAAGCCCCCTAATAAAATAACAAAGACCCCCAAAATAAAAAAATTCCCTACCCTATTCTAAATTAATAAATTTAAAAGCTCTTTTACCTTACCAGCCCTGAACAGGGCCCTTTGCGGGGCATGCCCCAAGAAAATCAGCTCTTTTGCCTGTAAAAAAAAACATACAATACCCCCCCCAACATTACAACCCACCACCCACATACCCCTAATCTAACCCAAACCCCCCTTAAATAAACCTAACACTAAGCCCCTGAAGATCTTCCTACCTTGTCTTCACCATACCAGGTTCACCGATCCGTCCTGGCATCCGGTGCTGAAGAGGTCCAGAAGAGGCTCCAAAGTCTTCCTCCTATCCGGCAAGAAGAGGACATCCGGACCGGCAAACATCTTCATCCAAGCTGCATCTTCGATCTTCTTCCATCCGGTGCGGAGCGGGTCCATGTTGAAGCATCCGACGCGGATCCATCCTCTTCTTCCGGCGTCTCCCGACGAATGACGGTTCCTTTAAGGGACGTCATCCAAGATGGCGTCCCTCGAATTCCGATTGGCTGATAGTATTCTATCAGCCAATCGGAATTAAGGTAGGAATATTCTGATTGGCTGATGGAATCAGCCAATCAGAATCAAGTTCAATCCGATTGGCTGATCCAATCAGCCAATCAGATTGAGCTCGCATTCTATTGGCTGATCGGAACAGCCAATAGAATGCAAGCTCAATCTGATTGGCTGATTGGATCAGCCAATCGGATTGAACTTGATTCTGATTGGCTGATTCCATCAGCCAATCAGAATATTCCTACCTTAATTCCGATTGGCTGATAGAATACTATCAGCCAATCGGAATTCGAGGGACGCCATCTTGGATGACGTCCCTTAAAGGAACCGTCATTCGTCGGGAGACGCCGGAAGAAGAGGATGGATCCGCGTCGGATGCTTCAACATGGACCCGCTCCGCACCGGATGGAAGAAGATCGAAGATGCAGCTTGGATGAAGATGTTTGCCGGTCCGGATGTCCTCTTCTTGCCGGATAGGAGGAAGACTTTGGAGCCTCTTCTGGACCTCTTCAGCACCGGATGCCAGGACGGATCGGTGAACCTAGTATGGTGAAGACAAGGTAGGAAGATCTTCAGGGGCTTAGTGTTAGGTTTATTTAAGGGGGGTTTGGGTTAGATTAGGGGTATGTGGGTGGTGGGTTGTAATGTTGGGGGGGGTATTGTATGTTTTTTTTTTTCACAGGCAAAAGAGCTGATTTTCTTGGGGCATGCCCCGCAAAGGGCCCTGTTCAGGGCTGGTAAGGTAAAAGAGCTTTTAAATTTATTAATTTAGAATAGGGTAGGGAATTTTTTTATTTTGGGGGTCTTTGTTATTTTATTAGGGGGCTTAGAGTAGGTGTAATTAGTTTAAAATTGTTGTAATATTTTTCTTATGTTTGTAAATATTTTTTTCTATTTTTTGTAACTTAGTTCTTTTTTATTTTTTGTACTTTAGTTAGTTTATGCAATTGTAGTTATTTGTAGAAATTGTATTTAATTTATTTATTGATAGTGTAGTGTTAGGTTTTATTGTAGGTAATTGTAGGTAGTTTATTTAATTAATTTATTGATAGGGTAGTGTTAGGTTTAATTATAACTTAGGTTAGGACTTATTTTACAGGTAATTTTGTTATTATTTTAACTAGGTAACTATTAAATAGTTCTTAACTATTTAATAGCTATTGTACCTGGTTAAAATAATTACAAAGTTGCCTGTAAAATAAATATTAATCCTAAAATAGCTACAATGTAATTATAATTTATATTGTAGCTATATTAGGATTTTTTTTTACAGGTAAGTATTTATCTTTAAATAGGAATAATTTATTTAATAAGAGTTAATTAATTTCATTAGATTAAAATTATATTTAACTTAGGGGGGTGTTAGTGTTAGGGTTAGACTTAGCTTTAGGGGTTAATACATTTATTAGAGTAGCGGTGAGCTCCGGTCGTCAGATTAGGGGTTAATAATTGAAGTTAGGTGTCAGCGATGTTAGGGAGGGCAGATTAGGGGTTAATACTATTTATGATAGGGTTAGTGAGGCGAATTAGGGGTTAATAACTTTATTATAGTAGCGCTCAGGTCCTCTCGGCAGATTAGGGGTTAATAAGTGTAGGCAGGTGTCGGCGACGTTGTGGGGGGCAGGTTAGGGGTTAATAAATATAATATAGGGGTCGGCGGTGTTAGGGGCAGCAGATTAGGGGTACATAAGGATAACATAGGTGGCGGCGCTTTGCGGTCGGCAGATTAGGGGTTAATTATTGTAAGTAGCTGGCGGCGACGTTGAGGGGGGCAGGTTAGGGGTTAATAAATATAATACAGGGGTCGGCGGTGTTAGGGGCAGCAGATTAGGGGTACATAAGTATAACGTAGGTGGCGGTCGGCAGATTAGGGGTTAAAAAAATTTAATCGAGTTGCGACGATGTGGGGGGACCTCGGTTTAGGGGTGCATAGGTAGTTTATGGGTGTTAGTGTACTTTAGGGTACAGTAGTTAAGAGCTTTATGAACCGGCGTTAGCCCAGAAAGCTCTTAACTCCTGCTATTTTCCTGCGGCTGGAGTTTTGTCGTTAGAGCTCTAACGCTCACTTCAGAAACGACTCTAAATACCGGCGTTAGGAAGATCCCATTGAAAAGATAGGATACGCAATTGACGTAAGGGGATCTGCGGTATGGAAAAGTCGCGGCTGAAAAGTGAGCGTTAGACCCTATTTTGAGTGACTCCAAATACCGGCGGTAGCTTAAAACCAGCGTTAGGAGCCTCTAACGCTGGTTTTCACGGCTACTGCCGAACTCTAAATCTAGGCCTAAGACTCTTATATCTATAGTGCCTATCTTTTAAAAGTTTAACAAATATACGGCTAGATTACGAGTTTTTGTCGGTAATGGTGTGCACTGCTAACGCTCCTTTTTTTCTTACCACTCACTTAAGACAACGCTGGTATTACAGGTTTTATGCAAGCCAGCGTTAGCCTCAGAAACGTGAGTGTTGAGCAAAATTTAGCTCCACATCTCACCTCAATACCAGCGTTGCTTACGGTAGTGGTAAGCTGGCAAAACGTGCTCGTGCACGATTTCCCCATAGGAAACAATGGGGCTGAGCTGGCTGATAAAAACCTAACACCTGCAAAAAAGCTTCGTTCAGCTTCTAACGCAGCCCCATTGTTTCCTATGGGGAAATACTTTTTATGTCTGCACCTAACACCCTAACATGAACGCAGAGTCTAAACACCCCTAATCTTACACTTATTTACCCCTTATCTGCCGCCCCAACATCGCTGACACCTGCATTATATATTAACCCCTAATCTGCTGCTCCGGACATCGCCGCCACCTACATTATACTTATGAACCCCTAATCTGCTGCCCCCAACATCGCCAAACCCTACATTTTATTTATCAACCCCTAATCTGCCCCCCAACGTCGCTGCAACTATAATAAATTTATTAACCCCTAATCTGCCGCCGCCACTATAATAAATGTATTAACCCTAACCCTAACACCCCCTAACTTAAATAGAATTGAAATACATCTAAATAAAATAACTATAATTAAATAAATTATTCCTATTTAAAACTAAATACTTACCTATTAAATAAACCCTAAGTTAGCTACAATATAACTAATAGTTAGACAACTAGAAAAACTAATTGTATAAGGAACATTAGGATTCATAGCAGAGATTGCCACAAATTGTTTATCATGTGAACTCCAAATGATGGATTCAGATCTAGTAGGCACCATGAATAATAAACAGCTAGCGAGAAAATTCTTATTTGACTAAGGCAAGCAAATTAAAAACGGCAGACAGGAGAGACAGAGCTGCTCCTGCTGGACCCCTGACGCGCGTTTCACAGAACGCTTCCTCAGAGGGGGCCTTAGTCAAATAAGAATTTTCTCGCTAACTGTTTATTATTCATGGTGCCTACTAGATTATATACTAATACTTAAAAGTAAATCAGCCCTCGGATTGTAAGGGCTTAGCTTACTCTAGAAATATTTGCAAGTGGGCCCATGTATATCTATATACTCTTTGGCTTTATAAGCACACAAGTAATTACTCTTGACTGGGTTTAAGTGTTTTTAACTCTTTTCTCGCTAATTAAACCTAATTTAATCCCCCTAATAAAATAAAAAAGCCCCCCAAAATAATAAAAATCCCTACCCTATACTAAATTACAAATAGCCCTTAAAAGGGCCTTTGCGGGGCATTGCCCCAAAGTAATCAGCTCTTTCACCTGTAAAAAAAAATACAATACCCTCCACAACATTAAAACCCACCACCCACACACCCAACCCTACTCTAAAACGCACCCAATCCCCCCTTAATAAAACCTAACACTACCCCCTTGAAGATCACCCTACCTTGAGACGTCTTCACCCAGCTGGGCACAAGTGGTCCTCCAGAAGGTCCGAAGTCTTCATCCTATCCGGGCAGAATAGGACCTCCAGACCCACAGAAGTCTTCATCCAGGCGGCATCTTCTATCTTCATCCTTCCGGAGCGGAGTGGGTCCATCTTCAAGAAATCCGACGCGGAGCATCCTCTTCATCCGACGGCTGACGACTGAATGACTTGTCCTTTAAGTGACGTCATCCAAGATGGCGTCCCTTGAATTCCAATTGGCTAATAGGATTATATGAGCAAATCGGAATTAAGGTAGGAAAAATCTTATTGGCTGATGCAATCAGCCAATAGGATTGACCTTGCATTCTATTGGCTGATTGGAACAGAATGCAAGGTCAATCCTATTGGCTGATTGGATCAGCCAATCGGATTGAACTTCAATCCTATTGGCTGATTGCATCAGCCAATAGGATTTTTCCTACCTTAATTCCGATTGGCTGATAGAATCCTATCAGCCAATCGGAATTCAAGGGACGCCATCTTGGATGAATTCACTTAAAGGACCAGTCATTCAGTTGTCGGCCGTCGGATGAAGAGGATGCTCCGCGTCGGATGTCTTGAAGATGGACCCGCTGCCGCCTGGATGAAGACTTCTGCCGGTCTGGAGGTCCTCTTCTGCCCGGATAGGATGAAGACTTCGGACCCTCTGGAGGACCACTTGTGCCCGGCTGGGTGAAGACGGCTCAAGGTAGGGTGATCTTCAAGGGGGTAGTGTTAGGTTTTATTAAGGGGGGATTGGGTGGGTTTTAGAGTAGGGTTGGGTGTGTGGGTGGTGGGTTTTAATATTGGGGGGGTATTGTATTTTTTTTTACAGGGGAAAGAGCTGATTACTTTGGGGCAATGCTCCACAAAAGGCCCTTTTAAAGGCTATTTGTAATTTAGTATAGGGTAGGGATTTTTATTATTTTGGGGGGCTTTTTTATTTTATTAGGGGGATTAGATTAGGTGTAATTAGCATAAAATTCTTGAAATTATTTTTTTATTTTCTGCAATGTAGTGTTTTTTTCCCCTTAATTTATTTAATTTAATTGTAATTAATTGTAGGTAGTTTAGGTAATTAGTTTAATTATAGTGTAGTGTTAGGTGTAATTGTAACTTAGGTTAGGGTTTATTTTACAGGTCCTTTTGTATTTATTTTAGCTAGGTAGTTATTAAATAACTATTGTACCTAGTTAAAATAAATACAAAGTTGCCTGTAAAATAAATATAAATCCTAAGATGGCTACAATGTAACTATTAGTTATTTTGTAGCTATCTTATGGTTTATTTTATAGGTAAGTATTTCATTTTAAATAAGATTAATTTATTTAATTGTAGTAATTTAATTTCATTTGATTTAAATTATATTTAAGTTAGGGGGGGTTAGGGTTAGACTTAGGTTTAGGGGTTAATACATTTAATATAGTAGCGGCGATGTTGTGGGCGGCAGATTAGGGGTTAATAAATGTAGGTAGGTGTCGGCGATGTTAGGGATGGCAGATTAGGGGTTAATAAAATTTAACTAGTGTTTGCGAGGCGGGAGTGCGGCGGTTTAGGGGTTAATACATTTATTAAAGTGGCGGCGATGTCCGGTCGGCAGATTGGGGGTTAAATAATTTTAATATAGTGTTTGCGATGTGGGGGGGCCTCGGTTTAGGGGTTAATAGGTAGTTTATGGGTGTTAGTGTACTTTTTAGCACTTTAGTTAAGAGCTTTATGTTCCGGCGTTAGCCCATAAAACTCTTAACTACTGACTTTTAAATGCGTTAGGAGTCTGGACAGGAGAGGGTGTACCGCTCACTTTTTCCAGCGATTGTAATACCAGTGTTAGGAAAATCCCATTAAAAAGATAGGATTCGCAATTGACGTAAGGGGATTTGCGGTATGCTAAAATTACACTTGTACCTGCCTGACTCGTAATACCAGCGGGCGTTAAAAAGCAGCGTTAGGACCCTTTAACGCTGCTTTTTAAGGCTAACGCAAGACTCATAATCTAGTCGATTGTAATTTTTGGTTTGTACCAATATACTATAAAGAACTTCCTAAAGACATAATTAAGGTACATATTCTTTGTTTTGAACTTGCTTACTGTTAATAATAATCAGAATCACTTTCATTGATGACTGGTATATGTTCTTTACATGCAGGCATGGTTTAGAAAGTTATTGGTTTACTGTGGCCACAGCTTGAGCTGCTAATTATTTGCTTTTTTTCTCTCTGGAGTTTTGTTTGTTGGAAGATCACATTACAGATGAAATAAATAAAACAGAGCCATTGCTGTTTATTTTTGTCTTTACATTTAAAAAAAAACCTTGCAGTTTCACAAGTGTGTGTAGACTTTTTATATCCACTGCACAAAAGATAAACATGCACAAGCGGATATCTTTTACAATGCATAAACATTATAGATAAAGTAATTGCTTTCCTTTTAATGGGAAGACCCATTACGAGGGACTTTAAAGAAATGATCACATCTATGGAAATAAAAAGACAATGCTTTAAATGTATTTAAATGGAAATACCATTATTTAAAGGGACAGTATAGTCAAAATTAATCTTTCATGATTCAGATAGGGCATGCAATTGTAAACAACTTTCCAATTTACTTTTATCATCAAATTTGCTCTGTTCCCTTAGTGGTATTTTTGAAAAGCTAAACCTAGGTAGGCTCAAACTGATTTCTAAACTGTTGAAAACCGCCTCCTAGCTCAGCGCATTTTGAAAGTTTTTCACAGTTAGACAGTACTAGTTCATGTGTGTCATATAGATAACACTGTGCTCACTCCCGTGGAGTTATTTAGGAGTCTGCACTGGTTGGCTAAACTGCATGTCTGTCAAAAGCACTGAGATAAGGGTGCAGTCTGCAGAGGCTTAGATACAAGGTTAATCACAGAGGTAAAAAGTATATTAATATAAACATGTTGGTTATGCAAAACTGGGGAATGGGTAATAAAGGGATTATCTATCTTTTTAAACAATAAAAATTCTGGTGTAGACTGTCCCTTTAAAGTGATGGTAAATTAGAGAAATTTACAATATGGTAATTTATTCTATAACCCTAGCCCTATGTAAACCTCTATATTTGTTTTTAATTTTAAATTATGTTTTTAGTTGTGTCAGATTAAACGCTTCCCTCCACCCCCTTCCATTTCCTTTTCTGCAGTTTAGTGATGTATAGAGTGTTCACACCCGCTCTAAAAGTATTAGCTGTTGTAATGTTGGAGAAAATGCACATGTGCAGACTCAATGTAAACATTATTTGGCCCCTAATGCGCATGTGTTTAAAAAGTAAGAACTAGCCGTGTGGCAACAATTATGATTGGCTGCCATATTAAAAATCATGAGAGTAAAAAAATATAAACTACTGAGGCAGGCAGGAGTTAGAATGGTAGCTATGTAAGAAACAAGATATTTATTATTTAGAGGTAGTTTAAAAAAGCAAGAGAAAGACTGTTGTACATTTAGATGTAAAAATGGTCAATTAGGAAAATGTGCTCACTATAACTTTACCATCATTTTAACAATGAAAAGCTGTCCTTTGTCAGCTAATATCAATGTCTATCCATGTTTTATTATATGCTAAATATAAGTCATAATCCTTTGCATATCTGTATACATATGCAAATGCCAGGTATTTCTGAATTCAGTTATCGAGCTCTAATTTGACTCCCAATGCATTTTCATGAAATTTGCAATCAGAGTTGCCATCATTTGCATACACAATCATTTCAAACATAACTCTACCTAAGAAACGTCCCAGTAAAACATAAATTTAGCTCTGGAAGTATTGGCAATGAGCTTTTTGCTAAATAATAGAGTCTACATACTGAAATTGGAACCAGACTGTGTTGATTTCTACTTGTTGTCTGTCATATGGTCTTAAAACTTTATTTCCATTTGGTGAGCGGGGGAACTAATGATAGAAATACAACTAATCAAAAATGCTAATACTGGATTATGTATATATATATATATGTAAATAACAAGTGGTAACAGCGCTGCAAATAACTGTGCAAAACAACCTTAAAGTGTAGATACTAATGATTATTTAAATATATAAAAGACAGTATGTAAAATATTCAAACATATATTGTATCTTAATACATCAATGCCTGCTGACAGTATAGTGATATCTACTATCAATACAGTACAAAGGAACTGTTCATAATGTTATAATGTTACACAATAAAAAAAACAAGTACATACAAAATAAAAATATCTCAATAAAAATTAGCAAAATTTAACAGCAAGTCGCAACCTACTGGTCTGGCCAGACAACTCAAACAATATACTCACTACGCATTTCTGGGTCACGCCCCTTCATCAGGTGTAGAGTGAGTAGGGTGCGACTAGCTGTTAAATACTCAAAAGACAACCCATTTCCTATTTGTTCAACCAATAGATTGTCTCCGGATATTTATTTTTTTTAAATCGTTTTTATTATATTTCAACAGTTTATACATTTTTCATATAATTTCAAGAAAAAAGAGTAAACATCAACTAAAAGCTTAACATCAATAGGCGGTCCACAAATTGTTATTCCTATAAACAAAAAAGAGAAAAAATAAGAAAAACAAAACAAAAAAATAAACAGAAAAAAAGGGAAGCCACCTGATATTTTATGGACTCTTTCTGCCTATATTAATCAAATTAGATTCGACTCTGTCACTCCTTAGTCTTATCGTTTTTCTGTTGAATATACTTTTTCTCCTTTTTCCCCCTCTCCAACTTTCCAGTACAAGGTCACAAACAGCAAGACACAACCAAGGAGTGAACCAGAAACATTCATTCCTTCTTCACCTTCCCCTTACCGCATATGTCTATACAGTCAAAAACAAACAGCAACAACAACAAAAAAAAAAAGGAGGAGGGCCCCCCCCCCCCCCATAGCCGAAAAAGATACATTACATCTCGCTTTACCATATTCCTAGGAGTACCATCTCTGAATTTTGGAACGGAAATATTATTTGATCAATTTCTGGCCTTGTGAGTGATTTAATAAATGATGCCCACTTTTTAAAGAAGGACTTAATATCTGATTCCTCATCAATATTAGTATCTCGTTGCTCTAGAAAGCATTGTTTCTTAAGAAAGTTCTTGATCTCTGAGACTGTTGGTAAATTTCTTGACTTCCACTTCTTAAAAATTAGATATCTAACTGCTAAGATAATTGAGATAGTTAATTTTCCATTAGGCAGGTGTTCTCCTTGGTTATTTATACAGAATAAGACCTGGGTTAGTGAAAAGTCCAGAGGAGAAATTTTGAGTGACATCTTTGCCCAGAATTCAATTTTAAACCAGCACTGTCTAATTAATGGACAATCCCGGATCATATGCCTCAGATCTGCAGCCATCATAGAACATTTAGGACATTTATCAAAATTTGGATTCTTAAGCTTAGCTGCTTTTTCAGGGGTATAATAATATCTATGAATAAGTTTTAAATGAGCCTCCCTCCATGTAGCTGAAATTGTAGACTGGGATACTTTACAAATGGAGGTTTTTATAAATTGGCTATCAATATGGTCTTGTACCAGAACTAGATTCCAGTCCTGAGTTAATTTTTCAAGGAGATGTTTCCCTTTATCATCCCCCAGTAGATGGTAACATGGAGTGATTGACATTAACCCGTTCTTTACCAATATGAGCCACCCCTCAAGACTGCCTAGATCCCATCGCCACTCTGCTGTCCGCATCATGTCTGTGATGTAGTGTCTTGTTTGTAGATACGGAAAAAACTCCTTATTTGAGAGATTAAAGTTATTTTTAAGTTCCTCAAATGTTTTAATACTCTTGATCTACAAAGTATATAAGTCTATCCAATCCTAAAGTGTGCCAGTTTTTGATCACAGGTGAGTCCAGACCTGCCTGAAACTTAGGGTTGCCTATTAGGGGTAAATATTGTGATACCTGACAGTTTATATCCAGGATCTTTCCTATTCTCCTCCAGGCTATATATCAACGTGTATAAATACAATCGTATATATATATAAAAAAGTATATATATAAATAAAGATAAAAAATAAGGATATATCAGTAAAATTATTTAATTCTGACTAAAAAACTGTTAAAACATGTTGTATACAACAAAAAAACAATAGTGATTGATATACAATTCACAATTTTCAATACAATGTCAATAAAATGTCAATAAAATTATATAAAAGTTGGTTTTTTATGACAATTCAACGTTGGTAAAATATGGTATAAGTTAGCTAACATACAATTTAGAGTAAGCGAAGAAATGAATCTGTTGCCTAAAGTGCTAATCCTAGTAGGTGAATAAATGTTAATTTGTGCATATAATGTCCCAGAAAGAAGACTCCAAAAAAATATATCCAATCTGTGATCCTAAGAAATGTGATGTCCAAATAGAATGTGAAAGTCCTTGTCCTGCTCAATATTCGCAATGTGTGGAGGTGAAAAAAGTGATTAAGAAATGATTGAAATAATACAAAAGTCAAAAATATATAGAAAAACAGGTGTACACCTGAAAATGTAAAAATATAAAAATGTAAAAATATAAAAATATAAAAATGTCTTGTGAACAATTGTGATTCAAAAAAGTGATTCAAAAAAGTGACTGAGTAGCTTGATAAAAATATTTATTTTTTTATCTCATAATTCCCTATTTTAATGCCTTCCAGTTGTTGCCTAATTGCGATTGCCAAGGATTCAATACAAAGGTTAAAGAGTAGGGGAGAAAGGGGGCAGCCCTGACGAGTTCCCCTACCTAATACAATTTGGGAGGAAAATAGGTTATTTACAATTAGCTTTGTATGAGGCTGATTATATAGATTTTTAACAAAATCCAGAAAACTTCCTGTGAGCCCGAACTTTTCTAAAGAGGCAAAAAGATGATCATATTGAACAGAGTCAAAGGCCTTCTCGGCGTCTACTGAGATAACCACTAAGTCTGGTAGGGGCCTTTCCCCCCTCCTTCCCTCCTCTCCCTCATAGAAAAAGTATTCTGATGTTACCAAGACTTCTCGTGAATTTAAGAACCCGGCTTGGTCTCTATGAATGATGTCACCTAATATTTTCTGTAACCTTTGGGCAAGTATAGATGTGAAGATCTTATAATCAGAGTTTAATAGTGCAATTGGCCTATATGACTCCCTCAGGGTTGGATCCTTCCCACTTTTGAGTATTAAAGTTGTATAGGAGGATGAGAAGGATTTTGTCACCTCTCCTCCATTTATATAGATGGAGTTATATAAGTTACAAAGATGTGCCGATATTTCTGAAGATAGAATTTTATACAATTCATTAGGTAGCCCATCCGGCCCAGAGGTTTTATTCAGGGCGAGATCAGCAATAGTTTTCTTGATTTCTTCCTCAGTAATTTGAGCATTAAGAGATTCAGCTATATCGGTAGATATTTTGGAAACTGATATTTTGCTCCAGAAGTCCTCCGCTTGGGCTAAATCCGATAATCTGGGGGAATATATTTCTTGATAGTATTTTTCCAGTTCTTTCGCTACTTCCTCTTGTTTAAATACTTCCTTCTTCCCTACGACTAATTTTTCAATTAGCGAGGGTTTTTTTCGCTTTTGACCAATTTAGCTAACAGTTTCCCGGATTTGTTGCCATATTTATATAATTTAGAATGCAATTTTAATTCATTCTGGGTTTCTTTATATAGCAAAAAAATCATCTTTATTGCTTTTTGCTCTATTATACTTAGCCCAATTAGCTGTGTTTTGGTCAAGGAGGAATCTGTTATATGCATTTATTATTGCATTAGTTAGTTCCTTTTCTCTTTATTTCATTTTTTTATTTAATGTGGCCATATAGGCTATAATTTCACCTCTTATTACCGCTTTTGCTGCCTCCCAAAATATGACAGGACGATCTCTGTATTAAAAAGATCATAGTCATTAAACTTGGCTCTCAACCAATTCTTAAATTTCATATCTGATGCTAAATACGTGGGGAAAAAAACTGATTCAATTTGAACTTGGGCTGTTAGTCATAAAGATCTAAAGTAATCAGCCCATGATCGGATAAACATATAGAAAGTATATCTGCTTTAATCTCAGATGTACATAATCTTTCGTCTGTCAGGAACAAGTCTATTCTTGATAGCGTTTTGTGAGCTTTGGATAGGCAGATGTATTCTCTAACATCGGGATTTTGCATCCTCCATATATCCTTAATGCCCAGATTTTGCATAAGCCTGGTAAGTAGTTTATTTTCCAAATTATCTTTTTTATGCTTTTTTTTGTTTTGCATTTTGCCTCAGCCTATCAAGTGGGCACTGTGGAGCCATATTGAAGTCTCCTGCGAGAATAAGGTTACCTTCCAATATCAAGAGTATCCCAGTCTGCAATTGGCTCCATAAATCTGGATCAAGGGTATTAGGCGCATAGACATTACACATAGTAAACATACGGTTATTAATTTTTATTTTTAAAATCACTGATCTCCCCTCTGGATCCAGCCCAACGTGCAGTATTTCTGCATTAATCCTTTTCCCTACTAAGATGGCTACCCCTCTCTTCTACCCCTGTCCTGATGAGGCACATACCTCCTTGACCCATGATGTTTTTAATTTTAATACCTCTTCTGAGTTAAGATGCGTTTCCTGAAGGAAAGCTATATCTGTCTTCATTTTTCTTAATTGATTTAATTAGTAGGTAAGTATAGTTAATGTTGGTGAGGAGGGGGGGCACCAGCAACAACACCAAAAACAACAGCAACAACAACAACAGCAACAACAACGACAAAAACATCAACAAAAACCACAAGAAGGAAAAAAAAAAAAACACACATCCCTTTAATATTCTGAGTCATTTTCCCTAACATCCTTTGCTTAAAAAAAGGGAAAAAAAAGAAACAACAGAAAGAATCCACATCAGGGATATAAGATCCCATGTGACTACTTAGTTTACTCACTAGAGTTTAGTTGGCTTAGTAATTTTTCTGCATCTTGTGCGTTTTCAAAGAAATAAACTTCTCCTTTGGCAAAAACCTTAAGTTTAGAGGGTAATTGATCATGGCTTGATAGCCCTGCTGAATAAATTTGGAATAAATTGGAGCCAAATTTCTTCTCCTGGATGATGTTTCTGCTGAATAATCTTGGAATAAGAGAATCTTGCTCTCTTTAAACATGATAGGCTGATTCTTGCGAAAATATTGGAGAAGAGTTACTTTATCATTAAAATTGAGCAGTTTGGCTATTACAGGCCTGGGTCTATTATTGCCTCTGTTATCAGCCTGTGACTTCCCTATTCTATGGGCCCTTTCTACCACAATTTGAGAATTGCTGGGAGGTATCTTGAGTAGCTGTACTAGGGTATCTGTGATAAATATATTTAAATTCTCGGGTTGTTTTCCCTCTGGTAGTCCAATAATACGAATATTGTTTCTTCTGGCCCTGTTTTCTAAATCTTCAATTTTTATTTGCATTTTAGATATAGTAGCTGCAGTGGATTCTATACTTGTACTATGGGTCACAGTGAGATCCTCGAGATCAGATACCCTCTGTTCCACTTCACTAATTCTACTAGTGAAATGCCTAAATTCTTGAGACAGCAATGTGATCTCTTGTTTGATTTCTGCCCTAAGGGCATCAAATTTAGGATTTAAGGCTTCTGCAATACTTGTTACTAACGCCTGCATGTTGAAGGCTTCATTCATGACTTAAGTATTAATGGAGGTTTGCTGTGCCTCAGTGGTCGTCTCTGTAATATTTTTATTTCTCTTCTCTCTTGATTTTGCTGCCATGGCTGGCGGGGGAGTCCGGGAGTGACCGTGAAGGAATTTGTCCATGTGCCGTGTATTGATCGGGGTGGTGAACCACTTGTGCCGTGGTGTGGAAAAAAAAGAAAAGAAAAAAAAACAAAGAGGGGGGGGATTTAGTGAATTAAATGGCAGGGTATTAGTGGGGTGAGGGTGAAGGGAGTGAGGGGTGAGGGTAGGGGAGATGCAGACTCGATTTATTAAGGTGATGATTACAACTTCGTGTACGGGAATCCCCACGTCAGCCAGAGAGCCCACGCCGTTTTAACTTTAAAGGGACTTGCCTAGAGAATAAATCCCAGCCGAACCCTGCTTATGTTGAGTCTGAATCCTTCACAGTTTTTGAGGAAGGAACCTACTATTCCTCTAGTGTGATTAGGTACCCTGGTCAGACCAGCTAGAGTAGACTTTAAATCTCCTAATATTGTTACTATATTAACCCTTCTTTATCTTATAACTAGCACAATTAGCAAAAAACAAAAACAAAAAAAACCTCCCTATGTTAATCTTTCAAATAGAGCAGAGGTTAGATATGCTGACACAGCTTTAGTATGTAAATTAGCAGGTTATCAACTTATTCATAAGTGCTTGAAGTGCAAAGATCTATGACAATGAACCACTGTATCCAAAAAACTGTTAAGTAGTGTCAGCTGTAGACCAATAGTACTTATGCATGTATTTACCAGATGGGTTAATAAAGCCAAATTACAATTATTAACCTTATAAGTACTCTACTTATTTGGGTGTTGACTAAGCACAATAATATAACGTTACGATGTAGACCCAGCAATTTGACTAAAGTAATAACAGTAGATTATAGGGTTTTGCAAGGAGGGAAGGGAGAAAATTAATCTGACTGGGGTTTCCCAGGAGAAAAAAGATAAAGAACCCCCTTGCAACAATAGACCCTAGAGTTAAACTACCTTACAAGACATTTATTAAGTTATGAGAGTCTAAGGCTGAATATTCTAAATTAAGTTAAATGGATACAAGTTAGTAGCCTTGTGTCTAAACCTTAGGAACACAACATTATTAGCAGCATAGCTACTGCATTAAGGCTTTCAGAAAACACCCAGCAATAAAACTGTCTTTTGCATAGGCAACATAAATAATTGTGATCTAAAATGGCCCAGCCAAAGTTATCACAGAGGAAATGCAGTGTAGTCGTCTGGGAATATTATTTCTGTAACAGTAGTATCAGAGGGAGACAAGTTTAAATGAAATAATCAGATTGCTAAATTCTAAACACAAATTAAGATAAGAAGTCCTATTGTTATTCCTTTCTCCTCTTTAAGTCATATTAGCCGTTGTATAGTTCATACATCTTGCTCATGTTGACAGAATATGGTATAAGCTTAAAAAAAATTTTTTCCCCTTTTTTCCTTTATCCTCTTGAGGTATTAACAATACTGTGTCCATTTGCTATCTTGAGTTATCCCACTCAGTAAACTTTCAGCCCAGCCATACTCAGCCCCATGTAGCTTTCAAAGATCCTCCTCGGGTTCCCCAAGTTACTGTTTGACCCTAAGCACAGCGATAAATCAGCAAGGAGAAACTCACCCCCTCTCACGCTGCCTGGCCGCCCACCAAATCCTCGTCGGCGTCTGGATCCCTGCCGATTAGACCGCCTCCAGCACCTCCTGCTCCAGAGTCCAATCAGGAGTCGAGATCAGCGCCCCTCACGCAACATCGGTGGGAGGGGGAAGAAGGAACCACGTCAGGCACCGACAGCTTCACGGATAACGGCCCCAGCACCCGGTCTCCGATCCAAGACCAGAGCCCGACTTCCTCCCACGCAGCACCGGTGGGGGAGGGGGCAGGATAGATGCCAAGGGGCAGGACACCGGAGCAGGGTCCCTGACAAACAGCAGGTAGGTTCAGGAACTTACAATGCAGTCAGTGCAGTCAGCAGATTTAAGGATTTATCCTGACGGGGGCTACAGGCGTGGGGGGAGGCAAGCAGCTTAAACTTGGGCTGATAGGCAGGACTCCGTAGAAAGATAACTGCAGTATCCTAGGGGTAAGGCACAGTTAGTATAGCATATAGCTGTTTCAGACCATATATGCCCGTTGATGTAGAAAAGAAAGCATATTCAGGTAACTGGTAGTTGGCTTATGCCAGTGGAATGACATGCCACTGGTAAGGGGTTCCAGAGCAGATTTCCTTAACTGTCCAGGAAAACAGCCCCAAAACTTGGGGCAGGGCACGAGAGTTTCACCGCTAATGTTTGTGGGACTGGAGCTGCGAGCTCAGCAACACCTGTCAAGCTCCTCCTCCACTGGAACCCAGCTCCCTTCTTGTCTCCGGATATTTAACTGACTCTAAAATTGCCATCTTGGAAAAGGGCATCAAAGAAATAATTTAGGCAATAATACTAAGATCTCTATATAGAGTATTTTTAATATGACTAAACAAATATACTATCTAGCTGTGTGTACAAAGATGAATTTGTCATTAAAACATTGTAGAACTATAATGACAACAACATATATAAAAAATATATAGAAAATTACTGCAAATGAATGATTCAGTATACTTGCTGCTGTATATTAAATCTAAAAGATATAAAAAGATTTATATACAACAAGAGTGGTTCAATTACTAACAAACGATGACTGAAAGAAACAATTCATTACACACATCTATTGTTGCATTCTGTCAAGTACATAGTATAATCCAAACCTAACTTTATAAACATTGAGTCAACATTACAAATAATTCATAGTACTGCTACAGTGTCACAAGTACACTGTGGCATACACCCTAAACAGATTTTTTTGTATATATGTAGCTGTTAACCTGGACAAGGGGAAAAGGGAAAGAGGGGAATAGGGATGGCAATCTGATAGTCCGGCTGGCTTGGGCTACCAGATGACTATAAGGGAGGGAGGTGAAAGGAAAGTCCAGATTAACATCTACTGGAATATATATAAATATATTCTATATAAATAAAAAATTATGTTATGTATATATGAAATGTAAACTTAATGGAAAACATTGCAGAAACTTATAAAATCTTAGCAAATAATATTTTACAAAAAAGATACAAGATCCTCATTTTCATTTAAGCCTATTGGTTGTAATGTATTTAATTTAAGTATCCAGTAAGTTTCACGTTGGTTCAGAATTCTTTCATGGTCACCTCTACGTCTGTCAATAGGAATATGGTAAATTCCAAAAGACAAGAGATCTTGCTTATTACTTCAATGTACCTGTTTGAAATGCAGAGAAACAGAATGTTTAAGAAAACCAGTTTCAATGTTATAAAGATGTTCATAAATTCTTTTACGAAAAGAGGGCGTGTTGTACGTCCTACGTAAAACAAATTACAGCTACATCATATCAGAGGGGGGAAGAATAGATTTTAAATTCTGCCCTCTTTTACAGATCATACGGTTTCTATCGGGCAAACTTGATCCTAAAAAAGGGTATTTTTTAAGTAAATGCCAATGTTTATTTACTGTATATTCTATCTTTTTCTTATCTTGGCTATAAGTGGTTAACATTCTATTACAAAACTTACTATTCTGATCACTATTCATGATGTTGTTGCCATCCATTGTCTTTATATAGTATATTTTCTTTCTACTTACCTCTGATTTACCTTCTAGAAACTTATCCCAATCCAGTTTGGATATTTCATCTATATTATTTTCCAGTAATGAAGATTCAAAACCTTTATCGATGAATCTCTCTTTTAACATTTTGGCCTGAGAATGAAAATCAGGTATATTGGTACAGCTTTTCCTTATTTGGTCAAATTGGCCCTTAGGTATATTTTGGAGCCATTTCTTATCATGACAACTATTAGACTTAAGGTAAGTATTCTGATCTACTGTTTTAAAATAGGTCTTAGTTGTTATTTTGCTATCTTCACTAATAATTTCCAAATCTAGAAATTCACATCGATTACTATAGATTTTATAGTAAAAAATTAGACCCAAATTGATTTTTATTCAGATATTAAAAAAAAAACATTAAAAGAGTCTATATTACCTTTCCAAATAAGGATCACATCATCGATGTACCTTATACCGAATATATTCCTTTTTCCAATGTGCTAAAACAAGGTTAACATAGCTAGGGGCAAATCTAGTCCCCATAGCTGTGCCTTGTATTTGTTGGTAAAATTTACTGCTGAAGGAAAAAAAGTTGTTCTCAAGTATAAATTTGATACTTTTAGTCAAAAATTCTTGCTGAACAATTGAAGGAAAATCAAAATCTGAGAAAATCTTTTTTGTTCTATCTACCCTTTCATCATTGTTTATAACTGTGTAAAGGGATCTTATATCAGCAGTGACAAATAACCAAGTGGGACACTAAATCTTTCAGAATGTTATGTAATTTAGAGCTATCTTTCAAGTATTAAGTAGTCCTCAGAACTAAAACCTGTAAAAACAGGTCCACATATAATGATAAATTAGAAGATATACTACCGATACCTGAAATTATTGGTCTCCCGGGTGGGTTCACAACATTTTTGTGAATGTTCGGGAGATGATATAGGATTGGTATCCTTGGTTCTTTTATTAAGAGGAAATCAAACTTTTCTTACAGATGGCTTTAGTTAATAGCCCTGATCTTAATAACTTTTCAAGTTCCCCCAATTAATATATTAGTTAGATCATATCTAATCAATTTATAGCTTTCTGCATCAGACAGCAGATGGAGGGCCTAATTTCTATAGGTGTCAGTGTCTTGTATGAATACCCCTCCTCCTTTGTCTGCTTGCCTAATAACAATGTCATCATTATTTTTCAATTCCTTAATAGCTTTTCTTTCATATTGAGATTATAATATATGTTATCTTTATTTCCATTTTTACTTTTCAGATTTTTATAAATCTCTTAGGTCCTGTGTTCTCAGAATATTGAAAGATTCTAAGAAACCACCTCTATTATGTATAGGATTAAATTTAGATGGTGGTCTTAAGTTGGTATATAAAATAATTTCCTCATCACAGTTCTGATTTTCTTTATTTAATTGTTCTAGAGTATAGATGTCCAAAATATCTATTTTTTACTGATTTGTAGTTGTATACACATCGCTAGATAGTATATTTGTTTAGTCATATTAAAAATACAATTTTTCTTGGAATTTCTATATAGAGATCTAAGTATTATTGCCTGAATTATTTCTTTGATGCCCTTTTCCAAGATGGCGATTTTAGAGTAACTTGTCACTTAAATATCTGGAGATAATCTATTGGTTGAACAAACAGGAAATGGGTTGTCTTTTGAGTATTTAACAGCTAGTTGCATCCTACTCATTCTACACCTGATGAAGGGGCATGACCCAGAAACACGTAGTGAGTATATTGTTTGAGTTGTCTGGCCAGACCAGTAGGTTGCGACTTGCTGATAACTTTTACTAATTTTTATTGAGATATTTTTATTTTGTATGTACTTGTTTTTGTTATTGTGTAACATTATAACATTATAAACAGTTCATTTGTACTGTATTGATAGTAGTTATCACTATACTGCCAGCAGGAATTGATGTATTAAGATACAATTTACTTGTAAAACATTCTCAAGTGTTTAAATTGCTACTAAAACTGTGATCATTCACTCTGTATAGAGGTTGCAACTATGTTTGCATATTTTGCATACTGTGTTTTATATATTTAAATAAACATTAGTATCTACACTATAAGGTTGTTTTGCACAGTTATTTGCAGGGCTGTTACAACTTGTTATTTACCCTAATAGCTGCTCATACACAAATTTACACAAATTATACACATGTATACACAATTATTGTATATAGTATCAGTGGCACTCTCTATTTTTTTCTTATATATATATATATATATATATATATATATATATATATATATATATATATATATATATATATATCTCCTTTGTAAAGGAATCTGTATCTGCTGCAAATTTCTTATCAACACTAGCGCCTAGATTTAGAGTTCTGCGGCCAAAGGGGTGCATTAGGTACGCGTGCTTTTTTCTGGCCGCACCTTTTAAATACCGCTGGTATTTAGAGTTCACAGAATGGCTGGGTTTTCAGTGCGTTAGGCTCCAAAAAGGGAGCGTAGAGCATAATTTAACGCCACTGCAACTCTTGATACCAGCGGTGCTTACGGACACGGCCAGCTTCAAAAACGATTCCCCCATAGAAAACAATGGGGCTGTTTGAGCTGAAAAAAAAACCTTACACCTGCAAAAAAGCCGCGTTCAGCTCCTAACGCAGCCCCATTGTTTTCTATGGGGAAACACTTCCTACGTCTGCACCTAACACCCTAACATGTGCCCCGAGTCTACACACCCCTAACCTTACACTTATTAACCTCTAATCTGCCGCCCCCGCTATTGATGACACCTGCATATATTTTTTTAACCCCTAATCTGCCGCTCCGTAAACCGCCGCTACTTACATTATCCCTATGTACCCCTAATCTGCTGCCCCTAACACCGCCGACCCCTATATTATATTAATTAACCCCTAATCTGCCCCCCACAATGTCGCCTCCACCTGCCTACACTTATTAACCCCTAATCTGCCGAGCGGACCGCGCCGCTATTATAATAAAGTTATTAACCCCTAATCCGCCTCACTCCCGCCTCAATAACCCTATAATAAATAGTATTAACCCCTAATCTGCCCTCCCTAACATCGCCGACACCTAACTTCAAACATTAACCCCTAATCTGCCGACTGGAGCTTACTGCTATTCTAATAAATGTATTAACCCCTAAAGCTAATTCTAACCCTAACTCTAACACCCCCCTAAATTAAATATAATTTTTATCTAACAAAATAAATTAACTATTATTAAATAACTTATTCCTATTTAAAGCTAAATACTTACCTGTAAAATAAACCCTAATATAGCTACAATATAAATTATAATTATATTATAGCTATTTTAGGATTTATATTTATTTTACAGGTAACTTTGTATTTATTTTAGCCAGTTACAATAGCTATTAAATAGTTAAGAACTATTTAATAGCTAAAATAGTTAAAATAATTACAAAATTACCTGTAAAAAAAATCCTAACCTAAGTTACAATTAAACCTAACACTACACGATCAATAAATTAATTAAATAAAATACCTACAATTATCTACAATTAAACCTAACACTACACTATCAATAAATTAATTAAATACAATATCTACAAATAAATACAATGAAATAAACTAACTAAAGTACAAAAAATAAAAAATAACTAAGTTACAAAAAATAAAAAAATATTTACAAACATTAGAAAAATATTTCAACAATTTTAAACTAATTACACCTACTCTAAGCTCCCTAATAAAATAACAAAGCCCCCCAAAATAAAAAATGCCCTACCCTATTCTAAATTAAAAAAGTTCAAAGCTCTTTTACCTTACCAGCCCTGAACAGGGCCCTTTGCGGGGCATGCCCCAAAGAATTCAGCTCTTTTGCCTGTAAAAAAAACACATACAATACCCCCCCAACATTACAACCCACCACCCACATACCCTTAATCTAATCCAAACCCCCCTTAAATAAACCTAACACTAAGCCCCTGAAGATCTTACTACCTTATCTTCACCATACCAGGTTCACCGATCAGTCCTCGGAAGTCTTGATCCAAGCCTCGGAAGTGTTGATCCAAGCCCAAGTGGGGGGCTGAAGAGTGACGTCCATCCTCGGGCTGAAGTCTTGATCCAAGCGGCGGCTGAAGAACTCCATCATCGGGCTGAAGTCGGAAGTCCATCATCGGGATGAAGTCTTCTATCAAGCCGCATCTTCAATCTTCTTTCTTCTATGGCAGAGCGGAGCCATCTTCTTTCCAACCGACGCGGATACAACCTCTTCAACCGAGGCCTACTCGCCGAATGACGGTTCCTTTAAATGACGTCATCCAAGATGGCGTCCCTCGAATTCCGATTGGCTGATAGGATTCTATCAGCCAATCGGAATTAAGGTAGGAAAATTCTGATTGGCTGATGGAATCAGCCAATCAGAATCAAGTTCAATCAAATTGGCTGATCCAATCAGCCAATCAGATTGAGCTTGCATTCTATTGGCGGATCGGAACAGCCAATAGAATGCGAGCTCAATCTGATTGGCTGATTGGATCAGCCAATCGGATTGAACTTGATTCTCATTGGCTGATTCCATCAGCCAATCAGAATATTCCTACCTTAATTCCGATTGGCTGATAGAACCCTATCAACTAATCGTAATTCGAGGGACGCCATCTTGGATGACTTCATTTAAAGGAACCGTCATTCGGCGAGTAGGCTTCGGTTGAAGAGGTTGGATCCACGTCGGTTGGAAAGAAGATGGCTCCGCTCCGCTCCAGAAGAAAGAAGATTGAAGATGCGGCTTGATAGAAGACTTCATCCCGATGATGGACTTCCGACTTCAGCCCGATGATGGAGTTCTTCAGCCGCCGCTTGGATCCAGACTTAAGCCCGAGGATGGACGTCACTCTTCAGCCCCCCGCTTGGGCTTGGATTAACACTTCCGAGGCTTGGATCAAGACTTCCGAGGACGGATCGGTGAACCTGGTATGGTGAAGATAAGCTAGGAAGATCTTCAGGGGCTTAGTGTTAGGTTTATTTAAGGGGGGTTTGGGTTAGATTAGGGGTATGTGGGTGGTGGGTTGTAATGTTGGGGGGGTATTGTATGTTTTTTTTTTACAGGCAAAAGAGCTGAGTTCTTTGGGGCATGCCCCGCAAAGGGCCCTGTTCAGGGCTGGTAAGGTAAAAGAGCTTTGAACTTTTTTAATTTAGAATAGGGTAGGGCATTTTTTTTATTTTTGGGGGCTTTGTTATTTTATTAGGGGGCTTAGAGTAGGTGTAATTAGTTTAAAATTGTTGTAATATTTTTCTGATGTTTGTGTAGTGTTAGGTTTAATTGTAGATAATTGTAGGTATTTTTATTTAATTAATTTATTGATCGTGTAGTGTTAGGTTTAATTGTAACTTAGGTTAGGATTTATTTTACAGGTAATTTTGTAATTATTTTAACTATTTTAGCTATTAAATAGTTCTTAACTATTTAATAGCTATTGTACCTGGCTAAAATAAATACAAAGTTACCTGTAAAATAAATATAAATCCTAAAATAGCTATAATATAATTATAATTTATATTGTAGCTATATTAGGGTTTATTTTACAGGTAAGTATTTAGCTTTAAATAGGAATAAGTTATTTAATAATAGTTAATTTATTTTGTTAGATAAAAATTATATTTAATTTAGGGGGGTGTTAGAGTTAGGGTTAGAATTAGCTTTAGGGGTTAATACATTTATTAGAATAGCAGTAAGCTCCAGTCGGCAGATTAGGGGTTAATGTTTGAAGTTAGGTGTCGGCGATGTTAGGGAGGGCAGATTAGGGGTTAATACTATTTATTATAGGGTTATTGAGGCGGGAGTGAGGTGGATTAGGGGTTAATAACTTTATTATAGTAGCGGTGCGGTCCGCTCGGCAGATTAGGGGTTAATAAGTGTAGGCAGGTGGAGGCGACGTTGAGGGGGGCAGATTAGGGGTTAATAAATATAATATAGGGGTCGGCGGTGTTAGGGGCAGCAGATTAGGGGTACATAAGGATAACGTAGGTGGCGGCGCTTTGCGGTCGGAAGATTAGGGGTTAATTATTGTAGGTAGCTGGCGGCGACGTTGTGGGGGGCAGGTTAGGGGTTAATAAATATAATATAGGGGTCGGCGGTGTTAGGGGCAGAAGATTAGGGGTACATAAGTATAACGTAGGTGGCGGTCGGCAGATTAGGGGTTAAAAAAAATTAATCGAGTGGCGGCGATGTTGGGGGACCTCGGTTTAGGGGTACATAGGTAGTTTATGGGTGTTAGTGTACTTTAGAGCACAGTAGTTAAGAGCTTTATGAACCGGCGTTAGCCCAGAAAGCTCTTAACTACTGACTTTTTTCTGCGGCTGGAGTTTTGTCGTTAGAGTTCTAATGTTCACTTCAGCCACGACTCTAAATACCGGCGTTAGAAAGATCCCATTGAAAAGATAGGATACGCAAATGGCGTAGGGGGATCTGCGGTATGGAAAAGTCGCGGCTGCAAAGTGAGCGTTAGACCCTTTCCTGACTGACTCCAAATACCGGCGGTAGCCCAAAACCAGCGTTAGGAGCCTCTAACGCTGGTTTTGACGGCTACCGCCCAACTCTAAATCTAGGCCATAGAGATGCCCAAATGTTGACCCTTATGTTCCCAGTGATGCCCGCTAACCACCCCAGACTGACCAGCCACACCTGTTTGCCTGGCCATCCTCCTGGACTGCACTGAACCCAACCACAGATTGCCCTGCCTCTGCCTCCTCACTAGATGATTTAGGTCTTGGAAACCAGAACTTTGGGAGGCATGAGATGAAATGCACTTGAGGGCCATTGTGGCCACTGGCTTTAGCTTAACCTTAATCAAACTGATATATGGTTAATTAGAATGTAAATGCATAATAATAAGACAGTAATCACTTGCGTAAAGGAATATTTCAAATCATATAGTCAACTAATTTTTACTTTAAATAACAGAAAATCAGATTAAATATATATTTGATTTAAAATCACTGATAGTTCCTGTAAGAAAAACTGTGTCATAGTGAATTCATACAGTAATACAATATCATTCTATAGCATCCTGCATACAATTGTACTATTACTTGGTTACTGCTGCAATCCAGCAGTTAGCTAGTTAATTGCCAGTAGGAGTTTGAAGGTGTGCAGGCTTCAGGTGAGGAATGTCTCAATGCAATCACCCTGTCTCTATCAATTATGATGAGCAATGGATTCAACCTTTTGGGTCCCACTATATAAGAGCAAGAAACAAACAGGCATAAAACCTGCTCTTCTCTGTTATTTTCAACTCTACGTACTTTACATTCCCAATCTAATAAAAGAAAATATACATTTTTATAAACGCCTATGTAAATCTATTTAAGTATTAATATTAAATGTTACTTTACAAACAACCAGATCTCCTCACTCTTATAAAACCAGCTGTCAGGATAAACATCCTGCTACTGAGGCGAAATCACATATATAAAGGTATCACCACTAACTACAATATTTGGGATCTAAGATTCCATCGACCATAATTGCAAGAGCAAGCTGAATACCCACGATGCAATCTTTTTGTAAAGAGTTGTAGTGTAAATTCTGTGTTAAACACTCAGTGAGATATATTGCCGGCATTACACAAAATGACAGGTGCTGTAATCCCAGAAGTATCATCTTGTGGATATTTCAGCCACAACACCTTAATACATTTTTTTATGAGCTTGTTTAACACATTTCTCAAATAGTCCTTAGAGACTTTTGCAATCAGCTAGAGCTCAGGAGAAAACATTGAGTGCAAACAGCAGCTTGGCATCTGTTTAAATAAAATTCGTTATTTGAAAACAAATGTTGGGCAGATATGAAATGACTAGCAGCTTGTCAATGGATAGTACATACAAGAATGGCAAAAATGTAATCTTTAGCTATCTTAGTTTTATTTGAAATAGAGCTATGTTCAAAATACAATGGAAAAAGCTTACTGTTTAATTTCTCTACAAAACACAAATACACTTTAAATGGATATTGTACCCTATAGTCTAAATTAAATCAGAACCCCTAATCCAAAATGCTTGAATACATAAACAAAAACATTGTATAGAATCTCAGGTATATATATATTTATATTTATTTATATATATATATATATATATATATATATATATATATATATATATATATATATATATATATATATATATATATATATATATATATATATATATATATATATATATATATATATATAAAATAACTCATTGTGTAGTTCATTAACAAATCTAGACAGGCCCAGAGGCTTGTTTTCCCACAGAATTTAAAATGTTGTTGTATGTATATATATATATATATATATATATATATATCAAGGCTATTTGAACCAATAAGAGAAAAAAATTAACAAATGCACCAGAAAAATAATTTGAAAATGATATAACTGCAAGGTCTAGTTAAGCACAAAATATTAAATGAAAAACCTGCATTAAATAGATGTATTGCAGGGTATTCAAATGGAAGCTAAAGATTAGGGGTATAAGAAAAAATAGAACACGACAGATAATTCAATATTGTTAATCGCTGTCAGTGCCTAATGTGTTTTAATGCATTGTATTCATTTAACCAATTAAATTAATTAATTACATTTGAACGCTATTAATAATTTCATTAACTTTTAATTTGTTATAATTAACATATTTAAACCTCCAAACACTTAATTTAAATAATAAATGAACAGTAAGATGGCGGTATACATTTTTATATACAAGTATCAAAGATTAAAAGTTTGATTTGAGTTATATTTTTATTTATTTAAGAAATATACATCTGATTTGTTAACATATGAACTGAACTTTAGCTTAAAGGTAATGAAATCCAATATTTTTCTTTCACAATTCAGATAGAGCATTAAAAATTACATAACTTTCCACTTATTTATTTCATTTCTCTGATTAGTTTTGTGCTATTTGTATCCTTTGCTGAAAAGTATACCTGGGTAGGCTAAGAAGCTGGTGATTGGTGACTGCACAAATATGCCTCTTATTTTTGGCTTTAAGGTAGCTTCAAGAAGCAAATTAGATAATTGAAGTACATTGGAAAGTTGTTAAAAATTGTTTGATCTACCTGAATCAGAAAAGAAAAATTTGGGGTTTTATGTCCCTTTAATGAAACTTTAAAGTATTTGTTTTTTAGTTATGCATTAGAAATGATTCCCTACATTGCATTATCTGCATACAAAATAAATTATTTTATATGTGGCCAGTTAGGGACATGTAAAGAAGTAAATCACTGTGCAGCATGTAGTGACAAGGTATTGCATTCCATGGAATCCAGTGGCGTCACTAGGGGGGGGCGGGCCTCACCCGGGTGACACCCTCCAGGGGGTGACACCAACAAAAAATTTTTTTTTTTATTTTTTTTTTTTTTATTTTATTGAAATTTAAAGAAATACAATGTTGAGATGCAAAGATTTTTTTTTTATTAGAGGGGCTGGCATTTGTGAACATTGGTGGGACTGGGGAAGATGTAGACACACAATTTTTTTGCCCCTTGAGCCAGTGCTGCAATTTCAACAAATAATTCCCGGCTGCTTTTGCTTGTTTGTACTTTGCTTCTCCCCTGCCCAATTTCGCTATGAATGTTGTGGGCATGCCGTGGGGCTTGCAAAGTTGCGCTGCTAGCCTAAACCTGCCTGCCTATCTGTGCTCACTGCTCAGTGACATGTGGAGCAGTGGAGTCACTCACTGCTGTGCTGTCTCTCTAAACGGGAACTGGCAAATCATGAGGGGATGCCTGGCACCTGACCGCATGACTGTTTGACACTGTCTTTAAAATGAAGGAGCCACGTATGATGCCCACCAGACCATTACAGTTACGGTACACTAAGTGCACACTTAACAGGTAGGAGGGCGGGCGGGGGTCTGGGGGTGGGCAGAGTGCAGAGGTGATTGGCCATAAGAAGCGGTAGGCACGCGGCCCGGGGCTGTGCACTGACAGGCTTGGAACAGAGTCAGAGAGCAGAATTTTCATAGTTTGCAACTAAAACTTTTCTTTAGTGATTTATTTTTTAGAGTGCTCTGTTTATCTTTCATTTGATGCTCTGCTGAGCAGGGGGCAGCTCTAGGCATGAGATTTATAATTAATGCAGTGCAGTTTACATATTTTGTATGTGTGTGTCTGAGTTTTTGTGTGTGTGTGTGTGTCCAAGTGTTTTTGTGTATGTGTTTTTGTGTGTGTGTCTGAGTGTGTTTCCGAGTGTTTGTGTGTGCATCTGAGTATGTTTTAAGTGTGTCTGAGTGTTTGTATGTGTGTTTGCCTGTGTTTTTGTGCGTGTCTGCTTTCGGGGGGGGGTGACACCATAACTTACCGCACCGGGTGACACCAACCCTAGTGACGCCACTGCCATGGAATGCACTCAAACCACTCTGAGGAAACATAAGATTCAAAGAAGCCGCTTGCCACAGATGAATCAAACTTTTTTCTTGCATTAATTAAAACATATGTAAATCAGCATGACTTACAAATGGGAATTGTATAGAGAAAATAATTGACCTATGTGTTTCGACCCAGTGTCCGTAATCATAGCCTAGTCATCATTTCCATTACAGAGCCTTTAAAAAAGGTAAAAATATATGATTGGCTAATACAAAAATGTAAATCCACCCTACAACGTCTTAATAAGATATCATTCACAGCACTGTAATGTCTTGAGATGGTGTGTGAAGAAGCTCATAATAAGCAAATTAATTATCTATTTACAAAGTTACAAAGAACAAATTAATAAAGATCCTGCATGAATGTCAAGGCCATTTACCACACACCTATGTATAAAATTGAAGTATATATAATAAACATACAGTTCAACTAATCCAAGGTCTAGTGTAATGCAACTGATTTTAACTCTATATATATATACATACACATATATACAGGTGGCCCTCGGTTTACAACGGTTCAATTTGCACCATTTCAGAATAACAACCTTTTTTTTCAGTCATGTGACTGCTATTGAAAAGCATTGAGAAGCAGTGCATAGATTAAAATAGCCAGTAGGTGGAGCTGTCCGCTTGTGTTGCAGCAAAGATATGCAAGCCAAGCAAGTTGAAATTAATCAGTTTAACTAGACCTGAGCAGCTTGCAAAGGAACAAGATCTTCCTGTCTATAAATCAGTCCAGATTGGAATGCATAGAAAGAACTGTTTGCAGAAATGCAAGTAAAGTCTGTGTTGTGTGGTTATTTTATTAGGTTTATAATGCTGTTTAGCAAATCTTTTTGTTCATTTAACTTAGTTTAATTATATATTCTGTGTTGTGTTATTATTTTATTAGGTTTATAAAGCTGTTTAGCATTTAAAGTCTGAATTTCAAAGCTTTAAAAATAATGTATTAGGTGTTACTTATGTCAATTTTGAGAGGGGCCTGGAACCTAACTCCCTCGCTTCCCATTGACTTACATTATAAACTAGGTTTCAATTTACAACTGTAAAAGGAAAACAGGAAAAGGAAAGAGGAAAGTTAAATATACAAGGATAATTATATTACATTATTCACAAATTATAATAAGATAGTATTCTGAGTTCAAAACCAGGGGATCTTGAAAGTTCAGAACATTTCACTTTCACCTAATATTTGGGGGCCAATTCATCAAGCTCCGAATGGAGCTTGATGCAGCTGTTTCCTCGCAAGCCTTCAGGCTTGCTGGAAACAGGAGTTATGAAGCAGCGGTCTTAAGACCACTGTTCCTTAACTCGCTGATTGGCCGCGAATCTGCAGGGGGCAGCATTGCACACGCAGTTCACCAGAATACGCTGTCGGCATTTAGCAATTCAGGGTGGACATGATTCGCTATAGCGAATCATGTCCACCTGGGGAATGATAAATCTACCCCTTTGAGTCTATTACCCCCAATTTTTTCAAAATCAAAGCGTTCTCTATGGCACTCAATTTAAATGCATCCACCTGTTTTTATGAAATTTTACAAAATGCTGAACAATGGTAGTAGACACAGTTCCCACATTTATGGCAGATCTCTTATTCTTGAATGCATGTCTCTGGTGATGAGACCTACATACTGCATCTTGCATTGAGTGCAAGTAATACAATAAACAAGATAAGTTGAGTAATAGGTTTAAGTTGAACATATTGCCTGTAGTCTTACAGCTTTTGTAGGAGCACCTAAGCACATCTTTTACCACATCCTGTAATTTATCACCAGTCAATAAAAGAGGAAAAGGTTTATGAAGTACATTACAAATATAATACTGGGCACTGTAACTAGTTACAAATGTAACTCCACTGAAAGTGGTTTGCTTCTTGTTGGAAAAATTGTCACTTAAGAGGGATTCTCTATTAAGTTTTTCTTTCTCTATACGAGCTCTGTTGACATCTGATCTACTGTAACCTCTCTCTTTCAGTCATATGGCCAACCAATCTGCCACTTGATGATATTCACTTAATTTAGAACAATTGCATCTCAGCCTTGTAAACTGTCCTTTTGCAATTGCATAAGGAACGTGATGAGGATGGCAACTTCCTGCATGCAGCAAGGTATTGCCTGACATGGGTTTGTGATATACCCTGGGCACAATTAGACCATTAGCAGTTACTGTAAGTGTAAGATCCATTAATACATTATTTGTGAAATGCAAAGGTAAATCACAATCCCAGTTATTGTCATTCATATATTCCACAAAGGCCTTAACTTTTGCAGATGTACCAGTCCATGAAATGCTTATACAATGAAATTTAATGTCTGAGGGAATTTGTTGCCTTATATATGTGGGACAGCTCCCACCAACCTAAAAATAAGTTGGCATAAGAGAAGGCAAACTTGGCCCCAATATCTGTCCCACATCTCTGAAGGTAAAAATGTATGTGTGAGTAAAAAAATTAGAGACTTTCAGGACAAAATCATGAAAAGGTTTGGAAAATTGACTGTAGTTGGTCAAAAAATAGCTGATAGCTTTTAGTCCCTTGTTGTCAGGTATGGGCAAATACAATGCAACTGCATCCACTGTCAACCAGCTAGATTGTTCAGTCCAGGTTGTACTATCTACATATTTTAGTACATGTATGGTATCTCGCAAGTAGCTGGGTAAAAGCAAGACTAGTGGTTGCAGTAGAGGGTACATCGTGGATACAGTGTTCCGGCAGGGAGTGTGAGGTTGGAATGTCCTCCTTGTGAATATATCTAAAATAGTAGCCAGATGAGATTACCCCAAAGCACAACTTTAGAGCATAAGCCCCTATGTATTCAGAGGGCCTCTGGATGTGGTGTCAGTTTATCAGGGTGAATGAGTGCCTATATCACGGTGCTTTGTTTGGAATGTTTCATCACACCTGTTACACGGTATATGCACTTACAGGAGTAAATATATTTAAGTAAGACTAATTGACATACATATTTTTGTTTCATAGAGGGTCATTTGAACTTTTTAGTAAGTTGTACTTTAGCATTTCTGGTTGTGCCAGTTCTTATTAACCCCCAAACAAGACATGCACCTTAAAACAGCAATGGATGACTCACAACAATACTTTTCTTTAATGACTGCTACAGCACGCAGTGCTCCGCAAAAAAGTTTTTTTGAGGACAAAAGAGACTTAACACTAAGTGCTCTTTTAGAGACTATGGAGGAACTTCTAAAAAGGCAGTCAAATTACAGTGGGATATATGGACAATAGATTGTTATATTAAACTCCAAATTGTTCCCAGAGGTCTCAGGATCTTTAAATTTACCACATTTGATTTTTATGATAAAGACTTCATTAATTTTATGGAATAGTGTTTTTACTGAATGTTCCAAGTGCCTAATGTATTTATTACTTGATTATAAGAACAAAATGTTAATTAACATCCGACAAGAGATACGCTAATTACAGTTGATGATGAATGAATTTAGTCAGGAGACTGACTTTGCAAATTTTTATGCGTTGTTACAAAAAAACTGTTGCTTAGATTATAGACCAAACATTCCAAATATATTAGATATAGATCTGATTATAATGTTAATCAAGTGTTAATGTTAATCAGTAATTAGTATAAAAACAAAATACTTAGCAACAGCACTGACAGTATTAACACCTTCTACAACTTCTACCAACAGTAACAGGATGGACCAAGATAAAGTCAGTCTGAATCAGGTTTTTCCCCTAGTGATTGAACACAATGGGGGGGGGGGGATCGGAGACCTACACAAGACAGATGTCAAGTCAGTACACATCGACTAGGTGTTAATTTTGCACCAATATCTAATTTAAATCTCTTTCAGACCATTATTGATGCTAATAGATAAATTAGGAACATTACCTTGTGTAAACATTTTTATACACACAACTTGAGATCTTTACCTGCAGGAGAGACAAGGAGTAAGGTATATTCCCCTGTTGATAACCAAGTATTTACTTTTCAAGAAACATGTGTTCTGGTTATATTGAACCAATTGTCACACTAAGGTTCTTCTAATACCTGAGACCTCATATTTTTAAGCTCATAACTTTTTAATGCAATTTTTTTTTAAATGAACTTTTATCAGAAAGTGTTAATATGATTGAAACTGTAATTTAAAGTGTATTTTGATGCGTTTTGTGCAAATCTTAGTTTTGCATAACAGTTAACCAGAGCTCTGAAGCCATGCTAACTCATTGAGCATAAATTGCGATTGTGCTTATGCGTTTGCAATCACTTTCAACTTGTACTTAGTGTGCTATTTCTGCTGCAGGCAAAAAGCCGGAAAAATAAAATTTCTCTTGTAAGGTGTATCCAGTCCACGGATCATACATTACTTGTGGGATATTCTCATTCCCAACAGGAAGTTGCAAGAGGACACCCACAGCAGAGCTGTTATATAGCTCCTCCCCTAACTGCCATATCCAGTCATTCTCTTGCAACTCAGACTCAACAAGCATGGAGGTAGTAAGAGAGAGTGGGGAAATATAGTTAGTTTTTTTTCTTCAATCAAAAGTTTGTTATTTTTAAATGGTACCGGAGTTGTACTATTTTATCTCAGGCAGTAAATAGAAGAAGAATCTGCCTGAGTTTTCTATGATCTTAGCAGGTTGTAACTTGTAACTAAGATCCATTGCTGTTCTCACATATGTCTGAGGAGAGAGGTAACTTCAGTGGGAGAATGGCGTGCAGTTTACTCTGCTATGAGGTATGTGCAGTTACATTTTTTTCTAGAATTGGAAATGCTAGAAAATGCTGCTGATACCGGATTAATGTAAGTTAAGCCTGAATACAGTGATTTAATAGCAACTGGTATCATGCTTACTCTCAGGGGTAATACCCTTATAAAAATGCAATATAAAACGTTTGCTGGCATGTTTAATCGTTTTTATATATGCTTTGGTGATAAAACTTTATTGAGGCCTAGTTTTTTCCACATGGCTGGCTTTATTTTTGCCTAGAAACAGTTTCCTGAGGCTTTCCACTGTTGTAGTATGAGTGGGAGGGGCCTATTTTAGCGCTTTTCTGCGCAGTTAAAATTACAGACTGAGGCATCCAGCTTTCCTCAGAAGTCCCCTGAATGCTATAGGACATCTCTAAAGGGCTCAAAGTCGTTTATTGGGGAAGGTAGGGCCACAGCAGAGCTGTGGTAGTTTGTTGTGACTGTTAAAAAACGTCTATATCGTTTTTTGATCCGTTTTTTGAACTAAGGGGTTAATCATCCATTTGAAAGTGGGTGCAATGCTCTGTTAGCTTATTACATCCACTGTAAAAATTTTGTTTTATTTACTGCCTTTTTTCACTGTTTTTCAAATTTTGACAAAATGTGTTTCTCTTAAAGACACAGTACCGTTTTTTATATTTGCTTGTTAACTTGATTTAAAGTGTTTTCCAAGCTTGCTAGTCTCATTGCTAGTCTGTACAAACTTGTCTGACATAGAGGAAACTGGATAATACACTGTCAGCGGTATTAGCCAGACTACCTGAATTTAGAGGTAAGCAAGATAGCTCTGGGGTTAGACGAAATGCAGAGCATACTGACGCTTTAAGAACCATGTCTGATACTGCCTCACAATATGCAGAAGCTGAGGAAGGAGAGCTTCAGTCTGTGGGTGATGTTTCTGACTCAGGAAAGATACCTGATTCTGATATTTCTACATTTAAATTTAAGCTTGAACACCTCCGCGTATTGCTCAGGGAGGTTTTAGCTGCTCTGAATGACTGTGATACAATTGCAGTGCCAGAGAAATTGTGTAGACTGAATAAATACTATGCAGTGCCGGTGTGTACTGATGTTTTTCCAATACCTAAAAGGTTTACAGAAATTATTACTAAGGAATGGGATAGTATTTTTAGAAAAATGTTTCCAATAGATGCCACCACACAGGACTTATGGCAGACAGTCCCTAAGGTGGAGGGAGCAGTTTCTACTCTAGCAAAGCATACTACTATCCCTGTCGAGGACAGTTGTGCTTTTTCAGATCCAATGGATAAAAAATTAGAAGGTTACCTTAAGAAAATGTTTATTCAACAAGGTTTTATCCTACAGCCCCTTGCATGCATTGCTCCTGTCACTGCTGCTGCGGCGTTCTGATTTGAGTCTCTGGAAGAGGCTTTACAGGTAGCGACTCCATTGGATGACATACTTGGCAAACTTAGAGCACTTAAGCTAGCCAATTCTTTTGTTTCTGATGCCATTGTTCATTTGACATAACTAACGGCTAAGAATTCTGGTTTTGCTATAAAGGCGCGCAGGGCGCTATGGCTTCATGGTCAGCTGACGTGACTTCAAAATCTAAGCTGCTTAACATTCCCTTCAAGGGGCAGACCCTATTTGGGCCTGGTTTGAAGGAGATTATTGCTGATATCACTGGAGGAAAGGTCATGCCCTTCCTCAGGACAGGTCCAAATCAAGGGCCAATCAGTCTAATTTTCGTGCCTTTCGAAACTTCAAGGCAGGTGCGGCATCAACTTCCTCTAATGCAAAACAAGAGGGAACTTTTGCTCAGTCCAAGACGGTCTGGAGACCAAACCAGACCTGGAACAAAGGTAAGCAGGCCAAAAAGCCTGCTGCTGCCTCTAAGACAGCATGAAGGAACGGCCCCCTATCCGGTAACGGATCTAGTAGGGGCAGACTTTCACTCTTCGCCCAGGCGTGGGCAAGAGATGTCCAGGATCCCTGGGCGTTGGAAATTATATCCCAAGGATATCTTCTGGACTTCAAAGCTTCCCCCCCAAAAGGGAGATTTCACCTTTCACAATTATCTGCAAACCAGATAAAGAGAGAGGCATTCTTACACTGTGTACGAGACCTCCTAGTTATGGGAGTGATCCATCCAGTTCCAAAGGAGGAACAGGGACAGGGTTTTTACTCAAATCGGTTTGTGGTTCCCAAAAAAGAGGGAACCTTCAGACCAATTTTGGATCTAAAGATCTTAAACAAATTCCTCAGAGTTCCATCATTCAAGATGGAAACTATTCGTACCATCCTACCTATGATCCAGGAGGGTCAATATATGACTACAGTGGATCTAAAGGATGCTTATCTTCACATTCCGATACACAAAGATCATCATCGGTTTCTCAGGTTTGCCTTTCTAGACAGGCATTACCAATTTGTAGCTCTTCCCTTTGGATTAGCTACAGCCCCAAGAATCTTTACGAAGGTTCTAGGGTCGCTTCTGGTGGTCCTAAGGCCGCGGGGCATAGCAGTGGCCCCTTATTTAGACGACATCCTGATACAGGCGTCAAACTTCCAAATTGCCAAGTCTCATACGGACGTAGTACTGGCATTTCTGAGGTTGCATGGGTGGAAAGTAAACGAGGAAAATAGTTCTCTATCCCTACTCACAAGAGTTTCCTTCCTAGGGACTCTGATAGATTCTGTAGAAATGAAAATTTACCTGACGGAGTCCAGGTTATCAAAGCTTCTAAATTCCTGCCGTGTTCTTCATTCCATTCCGCGCCCTTCGGTGGCTCAGTGTATGGAAGTAATCGGTTTAATGGTAGCGGCAATGGACATAGTGCCGTTTGCACGCTTACATCTCAGACCGTTGCAACTATGCATGCTCAGTCAGTGGATCGGGGATTACACAGATTTGTCCCCTCTACTAAATCTGGATCAAGAGACCAGGGATTCTCTTCTCTGGTTGCTATCTCGGGTCCATCTGTCCAAAGGTATGACCTTTCGCAGGCCAGATTGGATAATTGTAACAACAGATGCCAGCCTTCTAGGTTGGGGTGCAGTCTGGAACTCCCTGGAGGCTCAGGGATCGTGGACTCAGGAGGAGACACTCCTTCCAATAAATATTCTGGAACTGAGAGTTATATTCAATGCTCTTCAGGCTTGGCCTCAGCTAGCGACAATGAGGTTCATCAGATTTCAGTCGGACAACATCACGACTGTGGCTTACATCAACCATCAAGGGGGAACAAGGAGTTCCCTAGCGATGTTAGAAGTCTCAAAGATAATTCGCTGGGCAGAGATTCACTCTTGCCACCTATCAGATATCCATATCCCAGGTGTAGAGAACTGGGAGGCGGATTTTCTAAGTCATCAGACTTTTCATCCGGGGGAGTGGGAACTCCATCCGGAGGTGTTTGCACAATTGATTCAACGTTGGGGCAAACCAGAACTGGATCTCATGGCGTCTCGCCAGAACACCAAGCTTCCTTGTTACGGATCCAGGTCCAGGGATCCCAAGGCGACGCTGATAGATGCTCTAGCAGCGCCCTGGTCTTTCAACCTGGCTTATGTGTTTCCACCGTTTCCTCTGCTCCCTCGACTGATTGCCAAGATCAAGCAGGAGAGAGCATCAGTGATTTTGATAGCGCCTGCGTGGCCACGCAGGACCTGGTATGCAGATCTACTGGACATGTCATCCTTTCCACCATGGACTCTGCCTCTGAGACAGGACCTTCTACTTCAGGGTCCTTTCCACCATCCAAATCTAATTTCTCTGAGACTGACTGCATGGAGATTGAACGCTTGATTTTATCAAAGCCTGGCTTCTCCGAGTCAGTCATTGATACCTTAATACAGGCACGAAAGCCTGTCACCAGGAAAATTTATCATAAGATATGGCGTAAATATCTTTATTGGTGTGAATCCAAGGGTTACTCATGGAGTAAGGTCAGGATTCCCAGGATATTATCCTTTCTCCAAGAAGGTTTGGAAAAAGGATTGTCAGTTAGTTCCTTAAAGGGACAGATTTCTGCTCTGTCTATTCTTTTGCACAAGCGTCTGGCAGATGTTCCAGATGTTCAGGCATTTTGTCAGGCTTTAGTTAGAATCAAGCCTGTGTTTAAACCTGTTGCTCCGCCATGGAGCTTAAATTTGGTTCTTAAGGTTCTTCAAGGAGTTCCGTTTGAACCTCTTCATTCCATAGATATCAAACTTTTATCTTGGAAAGTTCTTTTTTGGTAGCTATTTCCTCGGCTCGTAGAGTCTCCGAGTTATCTGCCTTACAATGTGATTCTCCTTATCTGATTTTCCATACGGATAAGGTAGTCCTACGTACCAAACCTGGGTTTTTAGCTAAAGTGGTATCTAACAAGAATATCAATCAAGAGATTGTTGTTCGATCCTTGTGTCCTAATCCTTCTTCAAAGAAGGAATGTCTATTACACAATCTTGACGTGGTTCGTGCTTTAAAGTTTTACTTACAAGCTACTAAAGATTTCCGTCAAACATCTGCTTTGTTTGTTGTCTACTCTGGACAGAGGAGAGGTCAAAAGGCTTCGGCAACCTCTCTTTCTTTTTGGCTAAGAAGCATAATCTGCTTAGCCTATGAGACTGCTGGACAGCAGCCTCCTGAAAGGATTACAGCTCATTCTACTAGACTTTTTCTTCGCTTCATACCTTTTCAAAATTCTACAAATTTGATACTTTTGCTTCTTCGGAGGCTATTTTTGGGAGAAAGGTTTACAGGCAGTGGTACCTTTCGTTTAAGTACCTGCCTTGTCCCTCCTTTCATCCGTGTGCTTTAGCTTTGGTATTGGTATCCCACAAGTAATGGATGACCCGTGGACTGGATACACCTTACAAGAGAAAACACAATTTATGCTTACCTGATAAATTTATTTCTCTTGTGGTGATTCCAGTCCACGGCCCGCCCTGTCATTTTAAGGCAGGTAATTTTTAAATTTAAACTACAGTCACCACTGCACCCTATGGTTTCTCCTTTCTCGGCTTGTTTTCGGTCGAATGACTGGATATGGCAGTTAGGGGAGGAGCTATATAACAGCTCTGCTGTGGGTGTCCTCTTGCAACTTCCAGCTGGGAATGAGAATATCCCACAAGTAATGGATGATCCGTGGACTGGATACACCACAAGAGAAATACATTTATCAGGTAAGCATAAATTGTGTTATTGCATGCAACAGTTAGCGCTCCACTCGTAATCTATCCCAAAGGGGGCTCGGTAGTTGTCTAAAATAGGGCTGATTATGTCAAGGAGACTCTACGCCAATTGAGGGATCCAGCATCATATATGGTACTCAAATGTGATCCCTCAGCTAGATTTGATAGAGAGCTTAGAGACTTATTAGACAATGGGTTGGAAAAGGATTTTTGGAGCAAATTACTGTTGTTTTTCGATGTAGAACATCAAAGGTGCTTATCTTTCACTATTTCCCAAAAGCCCACAAAACCTTAGTGGAGGTTAAAGGTCACCCTATTGTCAGTGGGACTGACTCATTACTTGAACATTTATCATTATAACTCTATACAATACTTCAACCACTAGTCTTGTTTTTACCCAGCTACTTATGAGATACCAAGCATGTAATAACAGTAATTGATTATACAACCTGGATTAAACAATCTAGCTGGTTGACAGTGAGTGCAGTTGCAATGTATTCATCCATACCTCACGATAAAGGACTTAGAACTATCAGCTATTTTTTTACCAACTTCAGTCATTTTTCCAAACCTTTTCGGGCACACATAATTCTTTTCAATTTGAGGTTGATTTTTACCTCCAGAGATGTGGGAAGTTGGCCTCCTCTTATGATAACTTATTTTAGGTTGGATAGTGCTGTCCCACATCTATGAGGCAACAAATCTCTTTAATTTCGTCATTTAAGTGTTTCATAGACAACCTTTTATTTGTATGGACTGGCACATCTGTCACTGGGATTATGATTTACCTTTGAGTTTCACAAAGAATGTATTTGTTTTTTGTACCTCACTCTTACAGCAACTATAAGTGGTCTAATTGTGTCCAGGGTATATTGCAAACCCATATCAGGCAATACCTTGCTTCATGCAGTTGCATTGCCATCCTTATAATGATCCAGATTACAAGTTGTGCGTTAAACCTGTTGTGTACACAATGCCCAAAATAGGGTTGTACCGGTATTTCCATAGCACCAACATTACCATAAAACTTTATTTATATATTATCGTGTGGTATGGTGCGGTAAGTCGCATACCGCCCATAAACCAAGTTCCGACTTGGTGTGCACCTGCAATTGCAAAATCACTACCGCATTTTCTCATTCTCCATTGAAGTCTATAGAGAAAAGAAAGTTTTCCAAAAACACCCTAACATAAGCCACTTGTCTAATAAACCCTAATCCGCCATCCCCCCACATCGCCAACACTAAATAAACTTATTAACCTCTAAACCACCATCCCCCCACATCGCCAACACTAAATAAACTTATTAACCTCTAAAAAAAAATTTACCCATTGCTCCAATAAAGGCATTCGTATGGTCATTGCACTTAAAAGGGCATTCAGCTCTTTTTAAGCACATAAAAAAAAAAATCCATAATCTGTTAAAAAAAAAAACACCCCAAAAATAAAAAACCTCCCTAACACTAACCCCAAAATAGGTACTCACCATTGATGAAGTCCGGTGATCCATCTTTATCCAGACAACAAAAGGTCTTCATCCATCGCAGGTCCATCTTCTATCTTCTTGTCGGAGGCGTGGAGTCGGAGCTGTCATCGGATGAGGAGCAATTGTCATCGGCAGTCATCATTAACGTGGAGGTCCTCTTCATGCGATCGTCCGCCGCACACTGAAGCTTGAATGCAAGGTACCCCGTTTATATGGTGATGCCCTTGCATTCCAATTGGCTGAAAAATTAAAATCAGTCAATACGATAAGAGCTGCTTACCCACGATGGATGAAGACCATTAGTTAATTTTCGCATAGATTACGAGTTTTGCGGTAACAAGGGTGCGGTGCTAACTTGCCCGTTATTCTCACCGCTCACTTTCATGCAACGCTGGTATTACAGGTTTTTACAAACCCGGCGTTAAAAGACAAAAAGTCAGCGTAGAGCAAAATGTTGCTCCAAATCTCACTCCAAAACCAGGGCTGCTTAAGTCAGCGGTGAGCTGGTGTAACATGCTCGTGCACGATTTCCCCATAGGGATTAACGGGGAGAGACGAAGTTCAATCCTATTGGCTGATTGGATCAGCCAATAGGATTGAACTTCAATCCTATTGGCTGATTGCATCAGCCAATAGGATTTTTTCTACCTTTATTCCGATTGGCTGAATTCTATCAGCCAATCGGAATCTAAGGGACGCCATGTTGGATGACATCACTTAAAGAGATATTCATTATGAAGAGGCCGTCGTTTGAAGAGGATGTTCCGCGTCAGATGTCTTGAAGATGGACCCGCTCCACGGCGGATGGATGAAGAAAGAAGATGTCGTCTGGATGAAGACTTCTGCCCGTCTGGAGGACCACTTCTGCCTGGCTTGGATGAAGACTTCTGCCCGTCTGGAGGACCACTTCACCTGGCTTGGATGAAGACGTCTCCCAGTAAGTCGATCTTCAGCTGGGGGTTAGTGTTAGGTTTTTTTAAGGGTGTATTGGGTGGCTTTTATTTTTAGGTTAGGGTTTGGGCTGCAAAAGAGCTAACTGTCCTTTTAAGGGCAATGCCCATCCAAATGCCCTTTTCAGGGCAATGGGGAGCTTTTTTTAGTTAGTATTTTATTTGGGGGGTTGGTTTACAGGTAAAAGAGCTGATTTCTTTGGGGCAATGCCCCGCAAAAGGCCCTATTTAAGGGCTATTGATAGTCTAGTTTAGGCTAGGTTTTTTTTATTTTGGGGGGGGATTTTTTATTTTAATAGGGCTATTAGATTAGGTGTAATTAGTTTAAATATCTGTAATTTGTTTTTTATTTTCTGTAATATAGTGTTTTTTTTTGTACTTTAGATAATTTAATTTAATTTATTTAATAGTATTTAATTTAGTTAATTTATTTATTTAATTTTATTGTAGTGTTAGGTGTTAGTGTAACTTAGGTTAGGTTTTATTTAATAACTATTCTACCTATTTAAAATAAATACAAACTTGTCTGTAAAATAAAAATAAACCCTAAGCTAGTTACAATGTATTTATTAGTTATATTGTAGCTAGCTTAGGGTTTATTTTATAGGTAAGTATTTTGTTTTAAATAGGAATAATTTAGGTAATGATATGAATATTTATTTAGATTACTTTTAATTATTTTAAGTTAGGGGGTGTTAGGGTTAAACTTAGATTTAGGGGTTAATAACTTTAATATAGTGGCAGCGATGTTGGGGGCAGCAGATTAGGGGTTAATAAATGTAGGTAGGTGACAGCGATGTTAGGAATGGCAGATTAGGGGTTAATAATATTTAACTAATGTTTGCGAGGCAGGAGTGCAGCGGCTTAGGGGTTAATATGTTTATTGTAGTGGCGGCGACGTTTGGGGCAGCAGATTAGGGGTTAATAAATATAATGTAGGTGGCGGCGATGTTGGGGGCAGCAGATTAGGAGTTATTAAGTATAATGTAGGTGGTGGCGATGTCTGGAGCGGCAGATTAGGGGTGAATAATTGTATTTTAGTGTTTGTGATGCGGGAGGGCCTCGGTTTAGGGGTTAATAGGTAGTTTATGGGTGTTAGTGTACTTTTTAGCGGCGTTGTACCATAAAACTCTTAACTACTGACTTTTAAATGCGTTAGGGATCTTGACAGGGTAGGCTGTATCGCTCACTTTTTGGCCTCCCAGGACAGACTCGTAATATCGGCGCTATGGAAGTCCCAGAAAAAAGAAGTTTAGGTAAGTCATTTTGCGGTAAGGTTAAAGAAGTGTGCAGTGCCCCTAAACCTTCATGACTCGTAATATCAGTGGGCGTAAAAAAGCAGCGTTAGCACCTAACGCTGCTTTTTCACCTAACGCAAAACTCGTAATCTAGGCCTTAATTTGCAACAGAGTTGTTAACTTTAGGGCCCTTTTAAGGGCTATTGGTAGTTTATTTAGCGATTAAGTTTTTTTTTTATTTTGGGGTGGGTTTATTTTAATGGGGGTATTAGAATAGGAATAATTTATTTTATTTTGGATAATTTAGTTTGTTATTTTCAGTAATGTTAGCTATTTTATTTTGTGTAATTTTAGATTTTATTTTGTTTTGTAATGTTAGGTTTTATTATTTTTTGTAATGTTAGGTTTATTTATTTTTAGTAATGTAGGTTTTTTCTTGTGTTATATGATATGGTGCGATAAACTCCATACCGCACAAAAGCCAAGTCCTGTCTTGACGTGCTCTTGCACGTTTTCCCCCATAGACATCAATGGAGAAAAAGTGTTCGAAAAAAAGTAACACCTGGGATTGCGGAATGGTGATCGCTATAACGCATTGCCCATTGATGTCTATGAAGACAAGAAAGTCTATAATAAATTTAACACCCTAACATAAACCCCTAGTCTAAATACCTCTAATCCGCCGGCCCCGATATTGATGACACTAAATAAAAATATTAACCTCTAAACCGACCCCCCACATTGCTAACACTAAATACACGTATTAACCCCTAATCCGCATCCCCCCCACATAGCAAATACTAAAGTAAACAAATTAACCCCAAACCGTCTGCCCCCCACATCGCAACACACTAAATTAAACTAGTAACCCCTAAACCTAACACCCCTGAACTTTAAATTACAGTTACAATATAACTACCTTAAAATAAAAAAAAACTTACCTGCGAAATAAAAAAACCTAAGCTTATACTATAAATAAACCTAACATTACTATTTTAAAAAATAAACTAAAAATATAAAAAACTAAATTACAAAATTAAAAAATCCTAACACTATGAAAAAACAAACTAAAAGTACAAAAAAAAAACAAATTCTAAATTTATGAAAAATGAAAAAAATCTAAGATTACAAAAATCAATAAACGAAATTATCCAAAATAATAAAATTAAACCTAATCTAATACCCCTATAAAAACACACCCCCTAATCTAAAAATAAACTACCAATTGCCCTTAAAAGGGCCTTCTGTAGGGCATTGCCCTGAAGCAATAAGCTCTTTTACATTAAAAAAGTCATTAAAAAAGTCATTTTTGCATATGTATCAAGTTTCTTCTTATATGTGAAACAGATTGTTGTTACCAAAGGAAGTTGGTACATATACATATAAATAAAATTATAAAAGTATATTAGATTGTGACCCAATATCTCTGAAACAAATATTAGTTGCTGTGAGTTTGGCAATGAGCCTAATGTGATGATGTATAGTATCGATTGTGTCTTATTTTGAATATGTAATGCATTAAACCAACTTCCTTCGGTAACAACAATCTGTTTCACATATAAGAAGAAACTTGATAAATATATAACGTTCCTATAGGAACTAACAAATTACAGGTGTACCCTTCACTCATTCATAGGGACAAAGGGTTGGGATTGGTCTACTCAGTCATGTGTTGGGGAGGAGTTTCCTTCACCTACAGGTAGCGTAGCCCTATTTAAGGATGTACTCTGTACTAGCTAGATAAGCCTGATGAAACAGCCCTAGAGCTGAGAAACTCTTGGCAGGGCCCTCTACCCATTTTTTCCCTATAAATAGTACCTTACCTATAATACCTATGTATATAGCGCTGCAGAATCTGATGGCACTCTACAAATAAATTATTATAATAATGATAACTAGTAATGCATATCTTATTTTGTATGCACACGTAGATGCAATGTAGTGCTCTTTTAATGATACACCCTATGCACACATACACACACACATATATATATATATATATATATATATATATATAGATATATATATATATATATATATATATATATATATATATATATATATTATATACAGGGAGTGCAGAATTATTAGGCAAATGAGTATTTTGACCACATCATCCTCTTTATGCATGTTGTCTTACTCCAAGCTGTATAGGCTTGAAAGCCTACTACCAATTAAGCATATTAGGTGATGTGCATCTCTGTAATGAGAAGGGGTGTGGTCTAATGACATCAACACCCTATATCAGGTGTGCATAATTATTAGCCAACTTCCTTTCCTTTGGCAAAATGGGTCAAAAGAAGGACTTGACAGGCTCAGAAAAGTCAAAAATAGTGAGATATCTTGCAGAGGGATGCAGCACTCTTAAAATTGCAAAGCTTCTGAAGCGTGATCATCAAACCATCAAGCGTTTCATTCAAAATAGTCAACAGGGGTCGCAAGAAGCGTGTGGAAAAACCAAGGCGCAAAATAACTGCCCATGAACTGAGAAAAGTCAAGCGTGCAGCTGCCAAGATGCCACTTGCCACCAGTTTGGCCATATTTCAGAGCTGCAACATCACTGGAGTGCCCAAAAAGCACAAGGTGTGCAATACTCAGAGACATGACCAAGGTAAGAAAGGCTGAAAGACGACCACCACTGAACAAGACACACAAGCTGAAACGTCAAGACTGGGCCAAGAAATATCTCAAAACTGATTTTTCTAAGGTTTTATGGACTGATGAAATGAGAGTGAGTCTTGATGGGCCAGATGGATGGGCCCGTGGCTGGATTGGTAAAGGGCAGAGAGCTCCAGTCTGACTCAGACGCCAGCAAGGTGGAGGTGGAGTACTGGTTTGGGCTGGTATCATCAAAGATGAGCTTGTGGGGCCTTTCGGGTTGAGGATGGAGTCAAGCTCAACTCCCAGTCCTACTGCCAGTTTCTGGAAGACACCTTCTTCAAGCAGTAGTACAGGAAGAAGTCTGCATCCTTCAAGAAAAACATGATTTTCATGCAGGACAATGCTCCATCACACGCATCCAAGTACTCCACAGCGTGGCTGGCAAGAAAGGGTATAAAAGAAGAAAATCTAATGACATGGGCCTCCTTGTTCATCTGATCTGAACCCCATTGAGAGCCTGTGGTCTATCATCAAAATGTGAGATTTACAAGGAGGGAAAACAGTACACCTCTCTGAACAGTGTCTGGGAGGCTGTGGTTGCTGCTGCACGCAATGTTGATGGTGAACAGATCAAAACACTGACAAAATCCATGGATGGCAGGCTTTTGAGTGTCCTTGCAAAGAAAGGTGGCTATATTGGTCACTGATTTGTTTTTGTTTTTGTTTTTGAATGTCAGAAATGTATATTTGTGAATGTTGAGATGTTATATTGGTTTCACTGGTAAAAATTAATAATTGAAATGGGTATATATTTGTTTTTTGTTAAGTTTGCCTAATAATTATGCACAGTAATAGTCACCTGCACACACAGATATCCCCCTAAAATAGCTATAACTAAAAACAAACTAAAAACTACTTCCAAAACTATTCAGCTTTGATATTAATGAGTCTTTTGGGTTCATTGAGAACATGGTTGTTGTTCAATAATAAAATTAATCCTCAAAAATACAACTTGCCTAATAATTCTGCACTCCCTGTATATATATACAGTATATACATAACATGTGAACATATAGGAGCCCATTTATCAGCCAAATGTTAGGAAGCAGAAATCATCAGACTGCAGCTTCCTAACCAGTACTCAAGCTATTAGCTGGCAGATTAAATCACCTTGGGTACATTCACCCCAGGTTGATTTACAGTCTCCTACTTGTCAATCAAACGCTTGTGCAATGTTAAATACAGGCAACTTATTGCTTCAATACTCTGCCTGCATTCTGCAATCCCGGGCGTGAGCAAACACTGTCCATCCGGCAGTTGATAAATGCTGGCCATAGATTGGAGGGATTATCACCAATTTGCCTGTTCCTGTGCATTAATCTCTGGCCTCTAAAATTCAAACTTTGAGGTCTGGGATTTTTACAGACTGAACTTTCCCTATAAACTAATAATTTTTAGTAAATTAATTAATAATGTCTTTCAACCTGCTATAATGTTTATGGAAACGTACATATGGCGCTATATTTATGTGGTAAAATATTAAATAGTAACTCCTCACTGTGCATTTATATGATGACTGTATTAAATGTGAAGGGTAATTTGAACCTAGTAACAAATATAATAACTCTTCAATATCACTGTCATAGTTCTTGCACAATGGATCCTGGATTTATGTTTATACTGATAAAATGCACTTAATGCGATAGTATTAGATTCTGCACCGTTACATGCTCTGAGCATACACTGACATTATTTATATTATGCTTATTATACTACCTCAAACTCTAGTTGAAAAAAAATACTTCTATTTTTGCTTCAGGAAAAATGTGATTTATCTATCAGTAAAAGTGACATTTAACCCCTTAATGACCGGACCATTTTTCAATTTTCTTACCCTTAATGACAATGGCTATTTTTACATTTCTGCGGTGTTTGTGTTTAGCTGTAATTTTCCTCTTACTCATTTACTGTACCCACACATATTATATACCGTTTTTCTCGCCATTAAATGGACTTTCTAAAGATACCATTATTTTCATCATATCTTATAATTTACTATAAAAATAAATATAAAATATGAGGAAAAAATGGAAAAAAAACACACTTTTTCTAACTTTGACCCCCAAAATCTGTTACACATCTACAACCACCAAAAAACATCCATTCTAAATAGTTTCTAAATTTTGTCCCGAGTTTAGAAATACCCAATGTCTGCATGTTCTTTGCTTTTTTTTGCAAGTTATAGGGCAAAAAATATAAGTAGCACTTTGCTATTTCCAAACCACTTTTTTTCAAAATTAGCGCTAGTTACATTGGGACACTGATATCTTTCAGGAATCCCTGAATATCCCTTGACATGTATATATTTTTATTTAGAAGACATCCCAAAGTATTGATCTAGGCCAATTTTGGTATATTTCATGCCACCATTTCACTACCAAATGCGATCAAATAAAAGAAATTGTTGATTTTTTCACAATTTTTTTCAAAAACTTTAGGTTTCTCGCTGAATTTATTTACAAACAACTTATGCAATTATGGCATAAATGGTTGTAAATACTTATCTGGGATCCCCTTTGTTCAGAAATAGCAGACATATATGGCTTTGGCGTTGCTTTTTGGTAATTAGAAGGCCGCTAAATGCCGCTGCACACCACACGTGTATTATGCCCAGCAGTGAAGGGGTTAATTAGGGAGCTTGTAGGGAGCTTTTAGGTTTAATTTTAGCTTTAGTTTAGTGTAGTAGACAACCCCAAGTATTGATCTAGGCCCATTTTGGTATATTTCATGCCACCATTTCACCGCCAAATACGATCAAATAAAAAAAACTGTTAAATTTTTCACAATTTTAGGTTTCTCACTGAAATTATTACAAACAGCTTGTGCAATTATGGCACAAATGGTTGTAAATGCTTCTCTAGGATCCCCTTTCTTCAGAAATAGCAGACATGTATAGCTGTGGCTTTGCTTGTTGGTAATAATAAGGCCGTTAAATGCTGCTGCGCACCACACTTGTAATATGCCCAGCAGTTAAGGGGTTAATTAGATAGCTTGCAGGGTTAAAGTCTGCCAGTACTGAAATAAAAAGCATTTATAATTTTTTTTAATTTTTTTTCATACAGTGTGCAGTGATGGATCCCCCTTACCCCACAACCTCCCTGATCCCCCCCCCCCATACATTTCCCTAACTATCCCCATCTACCTATTTGCCGCCATCTTGGGTACTGGCAGCTGTCTGCCAGTACCCAATTTGCCCCCAAAAATTCTTTTATTTTACTTTTTTATATTAAAAATGTGTTTTCTGTAGTGTAGCAGGCCCCCCCTGAACAATCTACATACCTCCCCCTCCCAGATCCCTTACTAAACAACTGAGACACCACTCGGCATCAGTTTTTTTTTGTACTTGACTGCATATTTTGCGTGCACGCGCACACGCCGCCCCCCCCCCCCCCCCGGCCGCAACCGCACACAAGGCAATATCTGATCCTGGTAAGACACATCGCAACAAGCTCCAGGAAGCTGCTCCCACCCACCAACGTAATCGAATGATTTGCAATCAATAGCCGATGCAGAGAGGGCCACAGAGTGGCCCTTTCTGCATCGGTGGGGTAAAATAGGGGATTGCAGTGATGCCTCAATATTGAGGCATCACTACAATCCCCTGGAAGCAGCTGGAAGCGATCATGATCGCTTCCAGCACTTCAAACAACAGAGGACGTGCCAGGTACGTCAATTGTCGTTAAGGGGAGTTTTTTCTATGACGTACCTGGCACGTCCTCTGTCATTAAGGGGTTAAAACTACAAAAGTTTTATAACTTAAAGGAACATTCCAGCCAAAATTGTAATCCACATGGACACATTTCAGCTTTGAATAGAAGCATTTTTGGAATATACTGTACATATATTAGTAAAATAGTTTCTGATCATTGCATCAGACAATAGGATTTTTCCTACCTTAATTCCGATTGGCTGATAGAATTCTATCAGCCAATCGGAATTCAAGGGACGCAATCTTGGATGATATCATTTAAAGGAATATTTATTCGTCGGGTAGTCGTCAGTCTGGATCGATGCTCAACTTCTGCCTGTCTGGAGGTCCTCTTCTGCCTGGATTGGAGGAAGACTTCTGCCCCTCTGGAGGACCACTTGTGCGCAGCTGGGTGAAGACATCTCACGGTAGGGTGATTTCAAGGTGGTAGTGTTAGGTTTTATTAAGGGGGGATTGGGTGGGTTTTAGAGTAGGGTTGGGTGTGTGGGTGGGTGGTGTGGGTTGTAATGTTGGAGGGGTATTGTATTTTTTTTACAGGTAATAGAGCTGATTACTTTGGGCAATGCCCCGCAAAAGGCCCTTTTAAGGGCTATTTGTAATTTAGTGTAGGGGAGGGATTTTTTTTATTTTGGGGGGGCTTTTTTATTTTATTAGGGGGATTAGGTTAGGTGTAATTAGTTTAAAAGTTCTTGTAATTATTTTATTATTTTCTGTAATTTAGTGGGGTTTTTTTGTACTTTAGTTAATTTTATTTAATTGTAATTAATTTATTTTAATTTAGGTAATTAATTTAATTATAGTGTAGTGGTTAGGTGTAATTGTAACTTAGGTTAGGATTTATTTTACAGGTACTTTTGTATTTATTTTAAATAGGTAGCTATTAAATAGTTAACTATTTAATAACTATTGTACCTAGTTAAAATAAACACAAAGTTGCCTGTAAAATAAAAATAAACCCTAAGATAGCTACAATGTAACTATTAGTTATATTGTAGCTATCTTAGGGTTTATTTTATAGGTAAGTATTTAGTTTTAAATAGGAATATTTATTTCATGATAGAATATTTATTTAGATTTATTTAAATTATCTTTAAGTTAGGGGGGTGTTAGGGTTAGAGTTAGACTTAGGTTTAGGGGTTTTAATAAATTTAATATAGTGGCGGCGACGTTGGGGGTGGGAGATTAGGGGTTAATAAATTTAATGTAGGTAGCGGCGGGATCTGGGAGCAGCGGTGTAGGGGTTAATAAGTATAATGTAGGTGGCGGCGGTGTAGGGGGGCAGATTAGGGTTAAACACTTTATTAGAGTTGCGGTGGGCTCCGGGAGCAGCGGTTTAGGGGTTAATATATTTATTAGAGTTGCGGCGGTACAGGGGGGGCAGATTAGGGGTTAATAAGTATAATGTAGGTGACGGCGGGCCTCCAGGAGCAGAGGTTTAGGGTTAAACACTTTTATTTAGTTGCGGCATTGTAGGGGTGGCAGATTAGGGGTGTTTAGACTCGGGGATACATGTTAGGTTGTTAGGTGTAGAAACTACCATAGGAATCAATAGGATATCGGGCAGCAGCGAACATAAGCTTTTACTGCTTTCAGACTCCCATTGATTCCTATGGAATCCAATTGAAAACCAGGTACGCTGGGCCTGAATAGTGCCAAGTGTACCTGGTAGTTATTTGATAACTTCCAAAAGTAGTCAGATTGTGCCGAACTTGCATTCGGAACATCTGTATTGATGTAACCATCGATCTGTGTCGGACTGAGTCCGTCGGATCATATGTTACGTCACCAAATTTCTACTTTTGCCGCTCTGTAGGGTTTGATAACTACGGCGAATCAGGCTCGCCACAAATACGCTGCGGAATTCCAGCATATTTGCGATTGACAGCTTGATAAATAGAGGCCAAAATCTTATATTTCTTATGATTAGACCTCAGTGTAGTCTACAGTATATAAATACCCTTTATATATAAAAATAAAAAAAAATCTGCGGAAATGAAATGCCAGCCTGCTCTAGAGACTCTGGCTGATATTCCTGTTTTATTGTGATAATAAGTAATTTACCACTGCAGGTCCTCCCTGTTTTACAAATACACATACACCTACTACAGCGATAGAAAAAGGCACCATTTGATTTCTACTTATTTTTAAAATAAAATGTCATCACCACCAAAGGCTTCCTGTTGCATTCTGTCTAGCTGGCAATATTTTTCATTCCAGAGAGCTTCATTGCTTTCTTTCCAAGGCTGCTCACAACTTGCTGGGATATCCAGGTTTTGCCCCTGCAAGGGCTGGAATGAATTTATGAGTTTATTATAAAGAGAATATGTTCACAAACACACTCTAGTTAGCTCAGCTTCAACTTTTCAGTCTGTCTGCAGTGTTCTTTAACCGTCAATCACATTACTCTTGGTTTTGCCATTAATTTGACAATACTAGATTCCTACATTTATGAAATATAACCAACTGAACTTCAGATAGGGTCTATTTAAAGGGACATGAAACCCAAAAAATATTCTTTCATGATTCAGCTAGAGGGCACGATTAAGAAAAACAACATACATTATTCTATTATCAAGTTTTCTTCATTCTCTTATTTCCCCAAATATTCGTTGCCTGCACTATATGGTTTTCGTTTAGTTTAAACCGTAATGAAAATTGAATTTTTGTTAAACATTTACCTTTGTTTTCGTTAAATGAATGTAAATGTTTCAAGGCTAGTGGGGAAGAGTTCACCCGTATCTACATACTTACCCTATCACGCTCTGGAGCGCGCACTAACCTGATCCTCTTCTTGGATCGCTAGCAATAAGCTTAGCCGTTCGGCTCCCAGGACCTGCACTAAAGTTAGTGCAGGTCCTGGGTGCTGAATGTGCTAAGCCTCCTGTTAGCGTGGCCAGGGACCTGGCAAGAAGAGGATCAGGCTAGCACACTCTCTCCAGAGCATGTTAAGTTAAGTATTAAGCCTTTAAAATTAACTTAAAGGGAACAAATATTACATTTAGCTGTTTTGTGCCACCTGTATTTTTAGTTTGCCTTTAGTGAATGTTTCCAGGATGTGCTGCATTTGTCCTCTAGTCAGACTGTAGGATTTAGAGTTATTCTACAGTGTTATGGTGCAGTCGCTTTTAAACCTCACTCACCTCACTTCATACAGGTATTTCATGCACTAATGTTTCCCAGTTCAAATGAGTATTTAACTGGAAATCTATGTCAACCTCATTCTGTCTACATTTGCTGTCACGCGTCACATCCACCTCTGCTTTTGGATTTTTCCTCTCTATTCCTGAATATTTTATATCTCTGCTTCAACCTCTACAGCACTGCTACTAAGAATACTTATCATACCATTTTTGCCTGCTCCAGCTATTGTCAGAACTAAGAACCACACTGTAGCCTGTCTTTATTCTCATTTATATTACATTTCCTGGAATCTGCAGCTCATTAGCTAGTAGACTATGCATTGCTTCATACTTGTATTACACTCTACTGGATTTTACAACTCATCTTCATTGTTTATGCTGCTAACTACAGCCACTCTGAGATTTAACATTTTTCTATTCTGTAGTCCTGGTCTATTTTAATTCACAAACATAAGCTACATCACACTTTTAATTATTGTTCAGGATCCAGATTCCCCGGACAAGGATTGATGTTCTCAACTCCCTACCACTGCCCAAAGGTCCTTCACAGTAATACACGGTACAACAAAGAATCTTTGTGGTAAAAAAAAATCCTTTAAGGGTGCATTTCAATTAAAAATAGAAGCAGTTTTGTAATATACAAAATGTTTCTAGTAAAAGAGTGTCACAAATGGATGAAGGGTTTGGAGCAAAGAAAGTGGTCAACAGTATCAAAGGCTGCAGACAGATCAAGAAGGGTTAACAGAGAGAAATGGTCTTTAGATTTTGTTATTAGTAACCTTAATGAGGTCTCTCTGGAGTGTTGGGGCGAAATCCAGAATGCATTGGATCAAGTAATAAGTTTGCTGTAAGGATGTATTCTAATTTATCGTGACATAGTCTTAGAAGATTACTTCTTGTGATGTTCCCTAATTATAGTGCTAAGCCCAACTATTTGTCCCAGTTTATTGGGGATTCTTTCAATATTAGAGTAATTCTGTAGTTAAAAAGCCTCCTCATTTGGATGTCTGTGCAGTAATATATTTTTGATTATTTGATTTGTAATTAGAAGATTGTATATTTAGAGGTTTACAGTAAGACAGTTACGATTACAGAACTGAGTGTTGTAATTTTTATATTTTTAAACATCTTTTATTGATTGGTTTTATTATTTTCCCTTCTTTTAATATGGAATTATTATTAGTTAAGTTTTACATTGGTTCTCTTGGCTATGGATGATGTGAAATTGTGTAAAGAATGTGATATTGCAATACACACCACAACCATCTCTAAGTATGAATAGTGGTGCCTCTCAAAGCATATTTTGCATGCGTCTCTAAAAAGCAGTAATAACTAATGGAAGTATGTGCAAAAATGCTTCTATTAAAATCTGAAATGCATTTTCTGCACACTTCATTTTTGATCTTTCTATCCCTTTGATCTCTACACTCCTTGTTTTAAATTATACATTTTTATATACTGTGTATGTATATATATATATATATATATATAATATATATATATATATATATATATATATATATAATATATATATATATATATATATATATATATATATATATGATGTGCAGAGGAAAAATGTTTAATTTCGGACAAAATTTTCATAATAAATATTCAAGGAAATTAATTTCCCTGAATATTCGTTCCCTTCACTAATCAGTTTTCATTTAGTTTAAAGTGAAAATTGAATTTTTATTAAACATTTAATTTCATTTTTGTTAAAATGAATGTAAATGTGGGGGCATGTCCGATCAGCAAACCTGAGTGGTCGCATCCTTTAGAGCTCCAGACAATTTTTCAGAAAACTTCTGATATCTGAAATATTCTCACAGTGAACAATCACCATAAACATCCTGTATCATAGAGATACGAGAAAGAACAATATCTATCAAACCATAAGCTGTGCTTTTGATGCTGGAAATCGAGATCGGACATTCAAGGCCTGGAGCGGTGGCCAAGGGTAATTTGCCTTAATTAGACACAACAGCAATAATAATTTAATATTATACATTCCCGTTAAAGAATGTCTACTAAGCTAACAAATAACACTATACTGCATAGTGAATATGGCGGCTAAGGGAATGGAAGGCCTACTAGCCAGGGTAGACCACTGCATGGAACGACTTGAAGAATGCTTGCTAAGCCCTACTAAATAAAGCCCCGTGGGACTACCTGATGAACATGCAAGATAAATACTGTAAACATTCAATTACTACTGAGCTCTAGACACAATCCCTTTGGGGGGGTGAGCCGACGGCCTTGAGCGCTCCGTTGAAATCCACCACTAGAGAAGTTCCATACATCTAAAAACTCCATATCCTCCCGACAGGCAGCCACTCCACGAAGCGATACCGAAGGAAATTTATACTCTTGCGGGTAACAGCAATAGACCAGCAACCACACAACATGCTGCTACAACAGGCCCATACACAACCGCACCACCACCCGCGATGTCCGCCATTGTATCCCACAGGATGCATCAGCAAAGCATGCATCAAGAACTGGCCTTTTCAGGAGCTCGGGGGGGGGGGGGGGGGGGGGACTCCCGGATCAACTCAACCACCAAAATGGACTCACACTTTGCCTGCAGGTACCCCCTGGGCCAGTACTTGTTCAAGTTCTCAACTGACATCTGGACATCAAAGTAAACTTGCCCCCATGTCACTGCAGTTTGAGCAAACTTCTTACCAAGGCTAAAAAGAACCTCACTCTTCACCTGCACGATCTGGTGCGCACAAATAACAAGCAACTTGACTCAAAGATCTCCGCTCAGAACACTTGTTTTTATTGCAGAGAAGAAAATCTCCCTAAAACAGATGATAACTTCACAATCTACTATCAACAAAAAAATCACCATGTTGGAATATATATGTCCTAGTTTGAATGTTTTGTCCTACTAGCAGGTTCAGTTCATGATGCCTTGTTTACCTTTTCCACAGATTCCTTCCAGTAATAGTAACTGAAAATGGCGATAAACCTATGTTTTTATTTTATAATATATATATATATATATATATATATATAATCTATATATATTAATCTCCTATTGTGTTAAGGTTGATATTTCTTAAATATGATGTTTTTGACCCTGCTCAGTTAGACCTCAAAAGTCCTATATAAGATAACACTGAAAATGTATTTGCCTCAACACTGATAATAACAAAAGCATATAATTTAGGAAACCACTATCAGACACAGCTGAACATCCTGCCCATTTCTTGCTCAATCCCATCTTTGCTAGACTTTTAATACAGCCACTGCTTTCTCAAAAGACGTTTGCCATAATTAACACCCAAAGCCCTTTAATATAAAGTTCAGACCAACAATGTCTCTATCATACCACTATAAAGACACAGATACTACTTATTATTATTATTTTTTTGTAGGGACATGGGGGCTCACTGTAATGCACATATTAACTTTAGCATCGACCTCTGGAGCTCTTCTCCTGGATTAGGATTCAACACTATGGCCTACGGCAGGGGCCATTACAAAAGAATCATGTTTATGGTGGGAACACTGCTAATATACTATGTTTGCCATAGCCTACTAGAGGACGTTTATTAATAAGATCAAGGATGCTAGAAATAATTATACATACTCAGATAAAACTGTAAACCCTGTGACATAGTCAACACTGCATAAACCACTAAAGATTAAACCTTTGTGCAATTCTTAGGATATCCCTACAGACCATACTGGATTATATATATGATATCTAAATTAATGTCTTTTATATAGCATTTTATCACGCATTATAAAATTGTTTAATTTTGACACTTGCATCTTGACATTTTAAATTACCTGACTTTTTTTTTTTCGTATAGCACTAATTCTTCATCTAGATGCATTTTTTTTCTTCTGTTTATTATATTTTAGGTTTAACTATAACCCCTTGAATTTTGGCTCAAACTGTTCAACAGGTCCAAAAGTGACCTATAAATATTGAAATGAGGGTAAAGAAAATGAGGATCATTATAACCTTTTATACAACACTGATCAGATATGATGGGAATGTTTGATTTATTGTTTGTAACTTGCAGTAGCTGTTTTTCTTGACCTCAATAAAAAAAAAAATAAAAAAAAATTAATGTTAATGTTTCAAAGCTACAGGTGAAAAGTTTACGTTTGGTATAAAGCCTTAAAAAATCAATTTAAAGGAAACAAATAAAGACTGATGAATTTGTCAGTATTTTTGTTTTTTAATTTACTTTGGTGAATTTATTTGAATATTTGTTTTTGTAATCTGATTTTCGGTACAAATGTACATTCGTCTGAAAACCAATGCACATGTCTAATATATATATAAAAAATGTATTACTATACTGCAACTGTAATGTTGTCACATTGATGCTTTCTTGAGGTTGTAGATAGGGTAGGCAGAGATGACCCAACAGGATGTCCTTTATTTGACACTTGTTGCATTGTTAATTTTTTCCTTTCTCTTTCCAGATAAACATGAAGGTGCTTGGGTTAAAAGTATGAATTATTACTTTGTTTTGTGACATCCTTTAATAACTTAAAACAACATTAAAGGTACATATTATTCACTTTTTTTTTTTTCTTTCGTGTATATGAAAGAGCTTGATACACATTAAACATTTTGCAGGAAAAAAGATTAAGGGACACTAAAGCCAAAATTAAACTTTCATGATTCAGATAGAGCATTACAATTTAAAAAGAAAAATATGCACAAATGCTTTAATATGCACACTTTCTGAGGAACTAGGTCCTACTGAGCATGTTCAAGGATCATAGGATATAGCTTTAGCTTTGGCTGACATACCCCTTTCGCATTATCAGCTTTATTACATTGTAAGCCGCGTCAATTACCATCTAACGTTTCTTCACTTATTCATTTAAAAATATAGTTCTGGCGTGGCACAAACTCAGTAAATTGCTGGAAAAAGATTTTTCTTTTTCAGATTTCTTCCCCATTCGGGTAACCCCCTATTCTCCCTGGTTTCCATCAAAACACTTTTAAGAACTGGGCGGAAAAAGGGGCTAAATCGATCTGTCAATTAATCGGCTCAGACGACTTAGTTTTTAGAAGGTGAAACTTTGTTCTCTCTTTATCAGTTACCTAGAGCAGATTTATTTGCATTTTTCCAGGTACGTCATTTTATTGGGACACAGGTTTTGGAAGTTTCCCATATCTGTTGCATGGTTCCGATATCAGAGTCTTAATACAGAAATTCGTAGCGGTGTCACTTCTATCTCATTAATTTTACGACATTATGCTCTCAAAACAACGAAAGGTTTCCTAATAAGATTTGCGGTCTATGGTGTAGGTCAATCCGGGGTATAGATCCGGATAGAATCACACAAAGTTTTAAGTCTCTAGAATTTGTAAAGTCCCTCAATATGGAAGGAATCTCATATGAAACTAATAAACAAGTTTTTATCTTCATCCTGTTAAATTGGCTTGATTTTATCCATCTAGTCAGGCTTCCTGCCCCAGGTGCGCATATATGGAAGCAGATTTATTGCATATGTTTTGGACATGCCCTACGGATAAATCAGCTTTGGTTGAAAACTTATATATTGGTTTAAATAATAAACATGGTGTATCTGTTTCTCTCACGTTCCGGGATATTATCCTATGGTTGAGTCCTTGAAGCAGTCTAGATAGGTATTGGACCCGCTCTTTAAATACTTTAATATTAGCGGTAAGACAGAGTATTCTTAAAAAATGGAAAGCAAATAAAGGGCCTGTATTTTCTGAGATCCTGCACGCTATCCAAGATCAGATTATTTTGAATCATACCATTTACAGGATGCCTCAGAAATTAGAATTAAATTTTTTTTACGTGGCTGGTACCCCCATTATCAACTCTTATCTCGTGCCTATACAAAAAACAGATTTTAGCACCCTTTACATCCTCAGTTAGTTTTGCAGAAATGGTTATACTAGATCTTTTCCCACATTCATGGATATCAAACGTTACAGAAATTCAGTATTAATCCTAGTTGGGACTTGGGGTAGTAGTGAGGGGGTTTCCCTTTTTTTTTTTCCCTCCTTTCTTTTCCTCCATCTTTTTGTTAGTTGTTTTTGTCTATCTGAGTGGTTTATTGTTTTTTTTGTGTATTTAAAATAGAAAAATTCCAGCTCAGTGTACAAATATTGTACACAATGAGATTATTAATCTACTGAGAGAAAGTGAATTTGTTGCTCTAATTTATTCTGTTTTGTCTTATAACATGTTTTACCTTGCCCTGTGTGGCACAAAAGGTTGGATCATTTGATTGTATACTGTGTTGGATATAAATAAATAAATATATTAAAAAAAAAGGATATAGCTATATGCATTTTGTGTTTAAACAATGGACTGTCACATGATGCATGCAGGAAGGAAAATAGAACTACATTTAAAACTTGTCAGAAAAAAACATATACTACTCATTTGAAATTCAGACTTAGTGCTATGCATTGTCTTTATTATACATTTGTTAATTATGAAAATTCCTTTGTATTTAATGGTCCTTGAGTAAAAGCTTTTAAATTGAATATAAAACTAGCAGGACTTGTATTACTGTGTACAAGTGAGCCTTGAGACTCTGCTGCTCATTTGCTAATTGGGGGCAACTCACACAATTTTCCTCACACTTGGGACATTAATCTTTCAAAAACAAAGCAATGCAATATATGTTGCTAATATAGATGGTACAGAGAACATTTTTAACTAAACATTACATCTGTTTAAAGTATTTTTTATTCATACAACATAAATTAATCACTGCATTGTAAAAAAAAATCTGCATGCAAAATAAGCAAAATCCTTTAAACTGTAATTTTGTTAGCAACCTTTGAAATGATTGCATGACTGGGGTATAACCTTTAAATGTTATCAGATCTCCTTTTGCTGTGGCCAATCAGTGACAAATATAAATGAGTTTGTTCACATATCAAGAAGTAACAGCTCTGCATTCTGAATTCAATGGAATGTAATTCAGTCTCTCAAGTGGCATAGCCCAATCTACAGCTTTCAGATTAAAACTTAAAAAAAACAGGGAAAATATATGACAGTGCATTGCAAATCTTATTTATGCAATAATAAAATGTTACTATTATCTATACAATTTATAAAATATAATCCAACACATATTGGTCTTAGACAACCCTAGATAAGAGTATAGTAATGTTTGGTTCAAGAGAACCAAGCATCCAAAAATGTTTCAGCTCACTTCTATGGCATAAGTTAACAGTCCAAAATAACAATGCAATGCTGGGCAAACCCTCCAAGAAGAACACATTCAAGTAAATATGACACTACCAATGGTGCTTTGACATTATTATTTATTTTTGAACTAGACATCATTTGTCCTCTCTTCCGCCCTCTCCCTCCTTCAATCCATTCTAAATGCCTCTGCTTGGCTTAATTCACCTTTCCCATCGCTCTGTATCTGCTGCACCTCTCTTTGAGTCCCTTCACTGGCCCTAGTCAAAAAGGATGATCTTCCTGGACTCATTCTGAAGTAATCGATGACTCCAGACTAGTCATCTGAAGTATGCACACAGGCCAAATATTTCAATGAGATGACTCTAGAGTCCTTCACTGTCTGTTCAGGCTTGTGAAGTCATCACCCAGAAGTTTTTACCTTAACTGATAACTTTACCAGCCTGATGATGTCTGATGATGCGCAAATGACTTCTAAAGTAGTTTGATGATCATCAGATAACTCCAGGATGGTCTCTAAAGAAATCCTGTTTGTCTTCAGTCGCTCCCCATTCACAGTACAATTAGATTCAAAATTCTCACCCTGACCTACGAAGAACTTACCGATGCCGCTCCCCACTACCTATCCTCACTAATCAACAAATATACTCCAGCCTGCCCCCCGTCCAACAATTAACTCCTGCTTGCATCTTCTATTATCAACTCTCCCCATGCTAGACTGCAGGACTTCTCTTGTGTAGCTCCTACCCTCTGGAACATTCTTCCTTGCACAGTCAGACTTTTCCCTAATTTGCTTTCTTTTTCCCTAAAGACATATTTGTTCAGTGAAGCCTACTACCCAACTTAGTGACAAATGAATTCCACTTACCTAATAATTGTCCTCATCTAACTCTGTATAAACATCATTCTCACCCTTGTAGTCCTCATCTCCTGTTTCTTACTCGCCTACCTTTCTAGATTGTAGATTACCACCTCAATAGTTCCTGTGTTTGTTTTTCAAATTTTGTCCTGTCTTTTTCAAGTATTGTTTTATTCTTTTACTTGTAACAACTGTACCCATGGACAGGGCTGTGGAATATGTTGGCACTTTATAAATATTGTATAATAATGATTAAAAATATTTTTTTCTGATATTCATTAAAGGGATCATTCAGAATTTTTTTATTACCCCAAATCCATGTTTTTATTATTTATTATGGGATGTATCTTCAGGGCAGAACTAAAGGAGCTTGACACCAGCTTAAAAGAAAGTTAAAGTGCCAGTAGAAGCACACAAAGTTAATTTAATTATAATTAATTAATTAATTGATTATGTAATTTAATGAGTACAGGACTGTCCAGGAACAAAAGTAAAGCTTACATACATATTGGCTGATTTTGGAATCAATCAGATGACAGGGATATTGCCAATTTGTTATCGAATAGTGTAGGTTTGAACTGTTAAAGTTTTTCCTGAATAAATAGTTTAAACCTGATTTTTTTTTTAAAGACTTTGCCGCCTTCAGAAAAATCCTCCCTGCCTTTAGAGTAACTTTTATCGACACAAATGGATCAAGTACAATTTTTCTGGCATCCATATGGTTCATTTGCTTTTTGCTAAAGGTCCGTTTTCTGAGGAATACAAATAATATGGAATCATTTACAGTTATTATGTATTTTTGTTGTGGGATTTTCTGTTTCCATTTGAAGGTATCATCCGTTAGCACTCACGGAGGGATACATTAGTGAAGTCTGAAAAATGAAAAAGCCAGGATTAATTAAAAAATGTGAGTTTTATTTGGTATTTGTTAGTACATCTAATGTGTATATGCTAATTAGATGTACACATATGATTACTAAAGAGACAGAAAACACCTTGGGCAAGATTACATATGTGGCGTTGCTGACAAAAGCCGGCGTCAGCTATTTTTAGACGGATGTATCAATCACATATACGGCACCACCACATACAAATGCAACATGTATATTTTACCCTTCGTCCGCTATTTTTACTACCATAAACTAACATACAACCGGTTTCGCTAGTCGGTATTACATTTTCAATGCAAGGAAATTTTACTCCATATTCACCTCGCCACACATAGGCAGGCGCAGCAAGCTTTGCACAAAATATGAAACTACCGTAACTGCCTAGAAGTATTAACAGACACCTAAAGCATGTGCAAACCGCCATCCCCTCACCGCAATAACTGAATAAAATGAACCCCTAATCCACCAAACCCCACATCGCAAAGTACCTAATAAAGTTATTAACCTCTAATCCACCACCCAAAGTATCTAATTACACTATTAACCCCTACTCTGCCAACCCCCCACATCGCAAACTTCCTATTAAAACTATTAACCCCTATAACCACCATCCCCACAACGCAATCTACCTAATTATCCTATTAACCCCTAAACTGCCATCCCCCACAACACAATCTACCTAATTAACCTATTAACCCCTAAACCGCCATCCCCTCACAACTCAATCTACCTAATTAACCTATTACCCCTAAACCGCCATCCCCTCACAATGCAAAGTATTAATCTAATCACTAAGCCCCCTAACACCACCTAAGTTAACCCCAATTACATAAAATAAAAAAGACTATCTTCTTAAAAAAAACTGAAAAATAATAAAAAAATACTAATTTAAAATTAAAATAAAACATCCTAATATTACTTTAAAAAAAAACAACCTAAGATTAAAACTAAAAAAAATCTAAAATTACAGAAAACAATAAACAAAATTATCGAAAATATTTTTTAAACCTAATCTAATACCCCTATAAGAACAAAAAAGCCACCCCAAAATAACCCCCCTAATCTAAGAATAAAATAACAATAGCCCTTAAAATGGCTTTTTGTAGCACATTGCCCTGAAGCAATTAGCTTTTACATTAAAAAAACTACAAATTAACCCCTAACAGTAAAACCCCCCACCCACCCAACTCCCCAAAATAAAAAAGACCTAACTATAAAAAAACGAATCTACCAATTGCCCCAAAGGGGCATTTGTATGGGCATTGCCTTTAAAAGGGCAATCAGCTCCTTTGCTCCCCATTAAAAAATAAAAAAAAGCCCTATTCTGAAAAAAAACCCACCCCAAAAAAAAAAACCTAACCCGTCCCTAACCCCAAAAAATGTACTCACCGTTCCTGATGTCCGGACATCCATCTTCTTCCAGGTGGAGAAAAGTCTTCATCCAGACGGATCCATCTTCATCCATTGCGGAACCATCTTTTATCTTCTTCCCGAGGTGTGGAGAGGTCTTCTGAGGCAGCAGTCTTCGGTGATGTAGTGGTCCTCTTCATGCGATCTTCCGCTGCACACTGAAGATTGAATGCAAGGTACCCCATTTACATTGGGGTACCCTGCATTCCTATTGGCTGGAATTGTAAAATCAGCCAATTGGATAAGAGCTTCTGAAGACCTATTGACTGATTTGATCAAGTTACTGTTATTTTTTGTTTGTTTTGTTTTTTGGGATGGTTTTCTTTTTTGATTAGGGCTTTTTTATTTTTTAATGGGCAGCAAAAGAGTTGATTGCCCTTTTAAGGGCAATGCCCATACACATGCCCCTTTAGGAGCAATGGGTAGATTAGATTAAAATTAGATTTAGGTCTTTTTTATTTTGGGGGGTTTGGTGGGTGTGTGGTTTTACTGTTAGGGGTTAATTTGTAGTTTTTTTGTGTAAAAGAGCTGATTGCTTCAGGGCAATGCCCTTACAAAATGCCCTTTTAAGGGCTTTTGGTAGTTTAGTGTTAGATTAGGCGGTGGTTTTTATTTTGGGGTGGCTTTTTTGTTTTTATAGGGGTATTAGATTAGGTTTAAATATTTTTATTTTGAATAATTTAGTTTTTTTTTTTTTTAAAAAGTTTTTTTTATTGAAGTAATGTAGTCAAACAGTATTGAAGTCGTAGTCAAATACAATGTATAAAAGGTATGCCCAAAACATTTACAAATAGATGTATACATAGTACCATTAGCATAGCAATATATTCAAATATTTCAGGCGTAACTATAAAATGCGGGCTATCTTACAAAAGGACTTCAGTTTTATATCAAGAGTATCTTAACAGTAACAAAAACAAAAATGAACCTCTCCCAGCTAAATAAGAGGAAAATTAAGGTATCTACTCATATAGGAATAGGGCTAGGGAGGGGATAGCTCTATAGTGTTATGGGGAGGGGGGATGCAGCGGGCGAGAGCCGCTCAATGTAAAATAGGAGGGGGGGGGGGGAGGAGGGCGGAGCCAGGTAGCGTGTGTAAATTGGAAGATGTACTAAGGGTTTAGAGCTTGTAAGTACGCTATATAATCAGAATTAATAACGATATTATTTAAAACATCTAAGTAGTGTATTTTTCGTCTGGAAACCGAACAGACCAATTATGAGCAATAGGTTTAAAATAATTGGGGTAACTTTAGGTACTATGCCAAAACAAGAGGTACCTATCTATAAGATTTGCATAGGGTATACATGTCATCAGACCAAGCTCATTAAATCAACTATTATGCTGAGCCCGTGCCTTCCCAGTGAGCACGGCCCAGCAGCGTCTACAAATATCCAAAGGTGAGGTTATATACTCTTAGATGAAATGAGGGATGGGGGATCATCTACTAAAGTAATAAAGTTTACATGGGATGAGAGGGAAAAACTTAGTGAAGCTGTGTGGGAAAAAGACTAAAATAAGTAGTAGTAGTATTAATTAAAGGGTTACTACTTGCACGTGCAATAATCTGCTATAAAGCTTACTACTAAGGACATTAAGCGGACTGTTGTATCTCCTATAATTAATCCTATGAGTACTCACATAACAACGTGACTTCAGTTACTTCTGAGAGACTCCTTTGCATTCTATCTTGCTTACCTGGAAGCTGAATAGAATATGTTATACTATACTATTGTACTATATGCTATTGAACCTATTAAAGCTGTTACAGCAATTATCTCCTATCATTTTGGAGTTACCATATACATAATCATACCATAAATAAGGAGTTCAACAAGCATTAGACATTAAACAGCACTATTTCTAGGAGTACATGTATATAAGGGATATACTGCGTGCTAGCATAAACAGTAATAAAAGTAATTGTAGTAATATATGAGCAAATAGCTGAGGTGAAGTAAGCTAATATTTCAGGATATAAGGCAGAGGCAATCATATGTATTCGACCACCTGTAGAGAGAGCCATAAGACATATTTAAACATGTAAAGATAGCAGGTGACAATGGGCTAATGTAAAGTATGACTAACATATAAGAGCATAAAAATAGGCCTGTGCATTAAAGTAAAAATTTCCCATAGCACAATTGCTCAGCTGCTAAATAGCTACTTGATGTAAGAAAGAGCTCAATTAAAATAGTTGTGGGCTGCTTGGTGAGGGAAGAAAGTATAAGACCTATTATATGAGAAAGCGTTCTGGTCATAGATTAAGTAAAACACAGGTAATAGGCGTAAACATAGCAACAACATAAAAATAAACCTAATATAAGACTGACGCAGCTTCCAATACCACTACACATGCATTTATACAGAAACATGATGCGTAAGTCCAGGTAGTATATCTAGAATCAGTAAGTATGTTTAATCGCATAACAGAGTGTAGCTCTATCAGGAGTATTTAAAGCACTCCTAACAAACTAAAGAGGTGAGAATAAGAATATTGCAGACTATTCTTTGGAACATAATATAAGTCAATTGCTGAACTATAATTCTCAACTTGAAAGGTGCATCTTGTCAGAGTTGCTGATCTCTTAGCCTACATCACTGCCATATAAGCCATATTTCCAATATATGCTGTGTAGGCTGGGAATAAGTAAAGCTAAGATGAAACATATTGGGGTTCAGTTAGTAATTTATGTAGATAATCAAGGATTGTAATAATTAAGTGTCCTGTAAGATCTCTTTCAATAGCAGTCTCATGGAAGCATTCAATAAGCTGTATCCTGCAGGGCTATCATGATACGTCACATGCAGTCTAATAGTGTCTAAGGGGATTATTCTCGTGTCCCATTGATCAAATCAATAGATCGTCATCCTGGGGACCTTCTCCCACACACATATGTCCATTACTAACAGTAAAGTGTAACTACTTAATAAGCACACCGGTACGGCTATGGCGGCTATCCAACTCCCCGCTTAAAAAATGTGTCAGGCAGGTGCAATCTATGGCCTGAGCTAGAGAGCGCAATCAGAGGTGTAGTGGAGCAGCCCCACAAACCTATAAACAATGGCGGCATCGGTCGAACAAGATGTACGCTCCGGTCCCAAAACCAGGGTGAATTCTCCAAACTCTGTTTGCCTCCTTGTCCGGTAAGTTGCCCTAGACTGCTTGCCTCTCACATTAGCCCAGGATCACATGGGCGAAAGGCGATAGATCCGCTTCCAAGCCCTTGTAGGGAGGGAGAGCGAGCTGGTGTAATTGCACGGTGTTGTTTCTGGGGACTTTTACAGCCCGCGGAGTAGCGATGTGAGATAGGTCAGCTGTACTCAGCTGCATCTGATCTCTGCTTGCAGGTCCAGGAAAAGTGTTGGTTGATCTCTGTCCAAAGTCCCTCCTTTTGCGGACGGATAGTATCCTGTAGGGTAGATAGTGGGTTTTCTAACTGACTTGCCACCAGGGTCTCATAGAAGGGAAGATGAGAAGCGCCATCTTTGCTGCGCAGCTCCAATATGATAGAGCTCAAGCAACAAAACTGACTGTCGGCTTTATCGATCATACTCTTCAAGAGAGATCTAAGTTGTGCAGAAGGTTTCTCCATACCAAGGTCTATGTAGGCAATGGGATATATCAGCTGCCAAAACACCTAAAAGCAATGTTTTAGAAGTAAAATTTCAGGAGCTCTATAGAAGTACGTCTTGATGCGTTGGCAGCTGGCACCGCCCCCCAGGATTTTTATTTTAATATTAAGTTAGGATTTTTTTTATATTTTAATAGGTTTTAATAATTTTTTTTAAGGTAGTCTTTTTTATTTTATGTAAGTGTAGTTATTTGGGGTTAATTTAGGGGGTGTTAGGTTAGAGGTCTTAGTGATTAGACCAATACTTAATACTGCATTATGGAGGGATGGGGGTTTAGGGGTTAATAAGTTAATTAGGTAGATTGCATTGTGGGGGTTGGTGGATTAGGGTTTATAGTTTTAATAAGTAGTTTGCATTGTGGGGGATTGCGGATAGGGGTAATACATTTGTTAGGTTCGTTGCTATGTGGGGGTTGATGGATTAGGTGTTAATAGTTTAAATAGGTAGATTTCATTGTGGGGGGTTAGCGGATTAGAGGTTAATACATTTTAATATTAGTTGCAATGTGTAACAGTCCAAAATAACAATGCAATGCTGGGCAACCTCCAAGAAGAACACATTCAAGTAAATATGACACTACCAATGGTGCTTTGACATTATTATTTATTTTTGAACTAGACATCATTTGTCCTCTCTTCCGCCTCTCCCTCCTTCAATCCATTCTAAATGCCTCTGCCAGGCTAATTCACCTTTCCCATCGCTCTGTATCTGCTGCACTCTCTTTGAGTCCCTTCACTGGCCCTAGTCAAAAAGGATGATCTTCCTGGACTCATTCTGAAGTAATCGATGACTCCCAGACTAGTCATCTGAAGTATGCACACAGGCCAAATATTTCAATGAGATGACTCTAGAGACCTTCACTGTCTGTTCAGGCTTGTGAAGTCATCACCCAGAAGTTTTTACCTTAACTGATAACTTTACCAGCCTGATGATGTCCTGATGATGCGCAAATGACTTCTAAAGTAGTTTGATGATCATCAGATAACTCCAGGATGGTCTCTAAAGAAATCCTGTTTGTCTTCAGTCGCTCCCCATTCACAGTACAATTAGATTCAAAATTCTCACCCTGACCTCACGAAGAACTTACCGATGCCGCTCCCCACTTACCTATCCTCACTAATCAACAAATATACTCCAGCCTGCCCCCCGTCCAACAATTAACTCCTGCTTGCATCTTCTATTATCAACTCTCCCCATGCTAGACTGCAGGACTTCTCTTGTGTAGCTCCTACCCTCTGGAACATTCTTCCTTGCACAGTCAGACTTTTCCCTAATTTGCTTTCTTTTTCCCTAAAGACATATTTGTTCAGTGAAGCCTACTACCCAACTTAGTGACAAATGAATTCCACTTACCTAATAATTGTCCTCATCTAACTCTGTATAAACATCATTCTCACCCTTGTAGTCCTCATCTCCTGTTTCTTACTCGCCTACCTTTCTAGATTGTAGATTACCACCTCAATAGTTCCTGTGTTTGTTTTTCAAATTTTGTCCTGTCTTTTTCAAGTATTGTTTTATTCTTTTACTTGTAACAACTGTACCCATGGACAGGGCTGTGGAATATGTTGGCACTTTATAAATATTGTATAATAATGATTAAAAATATTTTTTTCTGATATTCATTAAAGGGATCATTCAGAATTTGTTTTATTACCCCAAATCCATGTTTTTATTATTTATTATGGGATGTATCTTCAGGGCAGAACTAAAGGAGCTTGACACCAGCTTAAAAGAAAGTTAAAGTGCCAGTAGAAGCACACAAAGTTAATTTAATTATAATTAATTAATTAATTGATTATGTAATTTAATGAGTACAGGACTGTCCAGGAACAAAAGTAAAGCTTACATACATATTGGCTGATTTTGGAATCAATCAGATGACAGGGATATTGCCAATTTGTTATCGAATAGTGTAGGTTTGAACTGTTAAAGTTTTTCCTGAATAAATAGTTTAAACCTGATTTTTTTTTTAAAGACTTTGCCGCCTTCAGAAAAATCCTCCCTGCCTTTAGAGTAACTTTTATCGACACAAATGGATCAAGTACAATTTTTCTGGCATCCATATGGTTCATTTGCTTTTTGCTAAAGGTCCGTTTTCTGAGGAATACAAATAATATGGAATCATTTACAGTTATTATGTATTTTTGTTGTGGGATTTTCTGTTTCCATTTGAAGGTATCATCCGTTAGCACTCACGGAGGGATACATTAGTGAAGTCTGAAAAATGAAAAAGCCAGGATTAATTAAAAAATGTGAGTTTTATTTGGTATTTGTTAGTACATCTAATGTGTATATGCTAATTAGATGTACACATATGATTACTAAAGAGACAGAAAACACCTTGGGCAAGATTACATATGTGGCGTTGCTGACAAAAGCCGGCGTCAGCTATTTTTAGACGGATGTATCAATCACATATACGGCACCACCACATACAAATGCAACATGTATATTTTACCCTTCGTCCGCTATTTTTACTACCATAAACTAACATACAACCGGTTTCGCTAGTCGGTATTACATTTTCAATGCAAGGAAATTTTACTCCATATTCACCTCGCCACACATAGGCAGGCGCAGCAAGCTTTGCACAAAATATGAAACTACCGTAACTGCCTAGAAGTATTAACAGACACCTAAAGCATGTGCAAACCGCCATCCCCTCACCGCAATAACTGAATAAAATGAACCCCTAATCCACCAAACCCCACATCGCAAAGTACCTAATAAAGTTATTAACCTCTAATCCACCACCCAAAGTATCTAATTACACTATTAACCCCTACTCTGCCAACCCCCCACATCGCAAACTTCCTATTAAAACTATTAACCCCTATACCACCATCCCCACAACGCAATCTACCTAATTATCCTATTAACCCCTAAACTGCCATCCCCCACAACACAATCTACCTAATTAACCTATTAACCCCTAAACCGCCATCCCTCACAACTCAATCTACCTAATTAACCTATTACCCCTAAACCGCCATCCCCTCACAATGCAAAGTATTAATCTAATCACTAAGCCCCTAACACCACCTAAGTTAACCCCAATTACATAAAATAAAAAAGACTATCTTCTTAAAAAATAACTGAAAAATAATAAAAAAATACTAATTTAAAATTAAAATAAAACATCCTAATATTACTTTAAAAAAAAACAACCTAAGATTAAAACTAAAAAAAATCTAAAATTACAGAAAACAATAAACAAAATTATCGAAAATATTTTTTAAACCTAATCTAATACCCCTATAAGAACAAAAAAGCCACCCCAAAATAACCCCCCTAATCTAAGAATAAAATAACAATAGCCCTTAAAATGGCTTTTTGTAGCACATTGCCCTGAAGCAATTAGCTTTTACATTAAAAAAACTACAAATTAACCCCTAACAGTAAAACCCCCCACCCACCCAACTCCCCAAAATAAAAAAGACCTAACTATAAAAAAACGAATCTACCAATTGCCCAAAGGGGCATTTGTATGGGCATTGCCTTTAAAAGGGCAATCAGCTCCTTTGCTCCCCATTAAAAAATAAAAAAAAAGCCCTATTCTGAAAAAAAAACCCACCCAAAAAAAAAAACCTAACCCGTCCCTAACCCCAAAAAATGTACTCACCGTTCCTGATGTCCGGACATCCATCTTCTTCCAGGTGGAGAAAAGTCTTCATCCAGACGGATCCATCTTCATCCATTGCGGAACCATCTTTTATCTTCTTCCCAGGTGTGGAGAGGTCTTCTGAGGCAGCAGTCTTCGGTGATGTAGTGGTCCTCTTCATGCGATCTTCCGCTGCACACTGAAGATTGAATGCAAGGTACCCCATTTACATTGGGGTACCCTGCATTCCTATTGGCTGGAATTGTAAAATCAGCCAATTGGATAAGAGCTTCTGAAGACCTATTGACTGATTTGATCAAGTTACTGTTATTTTTTGTTTGTTTTGTTTTTTGGGATGGTTTTCTTTTTTGATTAGGGCTTTTTTATTTTTTAATGGGCAGCAAAAGAGTGATTGCCCTTTTAAGGGCAATGCCCATACACATGCCCCTTTAGGAGCAATGGGTAGATTAGATTAAAATTAGATTTAGGTCTTTTTTATTTTGGGGGTTTGGTGGGTGTGTGGTTTTACTGTTAGGGGTTAATTTGTAGTTTTTTTGTGTAAAAGAGCTGATTGCTTCAGGGCAATGCCCTTACAAAATGCCCTTTTAAGGGCTTTTGGTAGTTTAGTGTTAGATTAGGCGGTGGTTTTTATTTTGGGGTGGCTTTTTTGTTTTTATAGGGGTATTAGATTAGGTTTAAATATTTTTATTTTGAATAATTTAGTTTTTTTCTGTAATTTTAGATTATTTTTTTTAATATTAATAGATTTTGTATTTTAATTTAATTTTAGGTTGTTTTTTTTTAATGTAATGTTAGGATTTTTTTTTTTTTTTAAACAGTTTTTTATTGAAGTCGTAGTCAAATACAATGTATAAAAGGTATGCCCAAGACATTTACAAATAGATGTATACATAGTACCATTAGCATAGCAATACATTCAAATATTTCAGGCGTAACTATAAAATGCGGGCTATCTTACAAAAGGACTTCAGTTTTTCACAGAGTATCTTAACAGTAACAAAAACAAAATGAACCTCTCCCAGCTAAATAAGAGGAAGATTAAGGTATCTACTCATATAGGAATAGGGCTAGGAGGGGATAGCTCTATAGTGTTATGGGGAGGGGGGATGCAGCGGGCGAGAGCCGCTCAATGTAAAATAGGGGGGGGGGAGGAGGGCGGGGCCAGGTAGCGTGTGAAATTGGAAGATGTACTAAGGGTTTAGAGCTTGTAAGTACGCTATTAATCAGAATTATAACGATATTATTTAAAAACATCTAAGTAGTGTATTTTTCGTCTGGAAACGAACAGACCAATTATGAGCAATAGGTTTAAATATTTGGGGTAACTATAGGTAATATGCCAAAACAAGAGGTACCTCTCTATAAGATTTGCATAGGGTATACATGTCTCAGACCAAGCTCATTAAATCAACTATTATGCTGAGCCGTGCCTTCCCAGTGAGCACGGCCAGCAGCGTCTACAATATCCAAAGGTGAGGTTATATACTCTTAGATGAAATGAGGGATGGGGGATCATCTACTAAAGTAATAAAGTTTACATGGGATGAGAGGGAAAAACTTAGTGAAGCTGTGTGGGAAAAACTAAAATAAGTAGTAGTAGTTTTAATTAAAGGGTTACTACTTGCACGTGCAATAATCTGCTATAAAGCTTACTACTAAGGACATTAAGCGGACTGTTGTATCTCCTATAATAATCCTATGAGTACTCACATAACAACGTGACTTCAGTTACTTCTGAGAGACTCCTTTGCATTCTATCTTGCTTACCTGGAAGCTGAATAGAATATGTATACTATACTATTGTACTATATGCTATTGAACCTATTAAAGCTGTTACAGCAATTATCTCCTATCATTTTGGAGTTACCATATACATAATCATACCATAAATAAGGAGTTCAACAAGCATTAGACATTAAACAGCACTATTTCTAGGAGTACATGTATATAAGGGATATACTGCGTGCTAGCATAAACAGTAATAAAAGTAATTGTAGTAATATGAGCAAATAGCTGAGGTGAAGTAAGCTAATATTTCAGGATATAAGGCAGAGGCAGAGCAATCATATGTATTCGACCCTGTAGAGAGAGCCATAAGACATATTTAAACATGTAAAGATAGCAGGTGACAATGGGCTAATGTAAAGTATGACTAACATATAGAGCATAAAATATAGAGGCCTGTGCATTAAAGTAAAATTTCCCATAGCACAATTGCTCAGCTGCTAAATAGCTACTTGATGTAAGAAAGAGCTCAATTAAAATAGTTGTGGGCTGCTTGGTGAGGGAAGAAAGTATAAGACCTATTATATGAGAAAGCGTTCTGGTCATAGATTAAGTAAACACAGGTAATAGGCGTAAACATAGCAACAACATAAAAATAAACCTAATATAAGACTGACGCAGCTTCCAATACCACTACACATGCATTTATACAGAAAC